>NC_141037.1:8195000-8372500 GCF_052040795.2 Danio rerio
ACAGGTAAAAGGAATTCTCTTTCTTAATAAAGTTTTTTTCTAATTTCTAACATCTGAGTTGAAACTAGATGAGATTGTGCTTGTTTTATGAGAAATGTATGAGATGCTTGAATGCTTAAGAAATTCTTTCAAAATTAAAAATTTGTCAAAACAATAACAATAAATTAACTATTTCTGTAATAATTTTATTCTGAAATGACTGACTGATTTAAATCCGCATTTGTATGCGAGTATCATGATTTAAATGTTAAAGTTGACAAAAAAATATATTTTTTTTTTCATGAAATAAACTGGTGAAAAATTACTGGAATTTATGATTAAACAGGACAAGTAACATTTCAGTCTGTGAAATGACTAACAAAGAAGACTAAAATGTATAGTTTTTTTCTGAGAAATGTAAAAAAAATTAAATGAGGTTTACATCTAAAGCTAGATAAAAGTTTAATAACAAATATGCTAAATTATGAGAAAAAATTACACTAATCTAATTCTGCATAAAATTAGACATTTTCATTAGGAAAACAATTCTGCAAAAAACACTGAAAGGAATTTTTGGTT
Organism: Danio rerio; assembly: GCF_052040795.2. Lineage (NCBI taxonomy): Eukaryota > Metazoa > Chordata > Actinopteri > Cypriniformes > Danionidae > Danio > Danio rerio. Next base: position 8,195,559 of record NC_141037.1, read on the forward strand.
TTAGCATCCAAACTTTGTAATTGAAAAAAACTAATAATAATAAATAAACAAAATAAATAATATTAAACAAACAAAAATAAATAAAAAAAACTAACAAAAATAAATGATGAATAAGCAAATAAAATAATTAAACAATTTAAAAATAAAATAATAAATAAAAAACTAAAATAAAAAATAAATAGATAATTAAATAAGTGAGTAAAATAAACAATTAAGCAATATAAAAAATTTATAAATAACAGTAAACAAAACTAATAAAAATAAATAAGCAAACAAAATAAGCAATAAACAATTAAAAAATCAGTAAATGATAATAAATTAACAAAAATAAACAAACAATTATAATAAATAAACAAATAAAATTAATAAATAAGCAAATAAAATAAAAAATACAATAAATAAAAATTAATAAACAAAAAATAAATAATAATAATAAATAAACAAAAATAAACAATAATAAATAAATTAACTGCTTCTTTGCGCTTTGGATAAAATATCTAATTATCTAAATCTAAGCCCAAGTAAAATTTTTCTCAAGTGTATGTATCTGTTTAGAAGTGTAGAAAACACTAAACAAAAGATAAGCCTGAGCGACTAGTGCTGGCCATTTCAGAAACATACAATAATGTGCTGCATTAAGACATAAAGTCCACACTATTGCTATTGAAAAATAAACATTTTATTTCCACCTCAAATCTCTCATTTTAAGTCATTGTATGTTTACTAGCCTAGTTTTTACATCTATATTATTTTGGTTCACCACTAATGATGACACAAATCCCAGCCAACTCCTTATTTGATGACCAAAATAACTCAAACAATTGAGAGCAGCAGCTCATCTTATGGAAATTTCCTTGTGCCAAGAATTGGATCTCGACGGGACGCTCATGCCATGTGCTCATCGTCCCACATCCGAAGGGAATGTTCGGTCCGTCCCAGCAAGAGAAATGATACCCACATTATGGCTGCAGATTCTGCCGCTGCCAGCAAATCATACAGAAACCCCGGGAATTAGTGTAGTCATGGTTACAACGCCTAACCAGCAGGACTGAAGCATATGAGCGGAATAAGATGTGCGAGCACACGCTTCCCCCAAAACAAAAGCACACAGGCAGAGTTCAGCTCACCTCCACACTGAGAGAGAGAGAGAAGTGAGAGCAGAAGTGCTGAATAAAGACCATAGTTACAGGGGTTGGGCAATGAAACTAAAGCAGCTGAATTTTACCACAATAATTCATTAGTACGGTGTAGGGCCTTCTTTTGCTGCCACTAAGTCCAGCCCAGTGGCCAGAGGGATTTTGGGCAATTCTTCTTGCAGAATAGTGGCTAGGTCACTATGTGATGCTGCTGGAGGAAAACCTTTCCTGACTCTCTCCTCCAAAACACCCCAAAGTGACTCAATAATGTTTGAATCTGGTGACTGTACAGGCCATATGATATGTTCACGGGACTTTCATGTTCTTTAAACCCCTCTGTCATTAGTCTTGCTGTGTGTATTGGTGCATTATCATTCTGATATACATCACAGGGCTCGAAATTAACTTTTTTACTTGGTAGCACCGGTGCTCTTAACTTCAAAAATTTAGGAGCACCAGAAAAAATTTAGGAGCACCAGAAAAAATTTAGGAGCACCAGAAAAAATTTAGGAGCACCCACCAAAAATGATTGAGCACCGCTGCAAATTGTATTTTAAGGGATTTATTGAATTTTAAAACAACATCAATTAGGACTAACTAAAAACAGAAAGAAATATCTAACTAATGCTGAGATGACATTGATATTTGTGTGCAATAATTTCAAAATGAATGTCGAATAATTATAAAATATTAATGATGATGAAAATGACAATAATAGTAACAATGAATTACATTTCTCATCATCTTGCTGCCTGCAATGTGCTTGAATGCAAGTTATCTGCTATAAAAAGTCTGTTACTTTATGAGAAATAAATGTATAGTTTGCATCAAACAAAAATGAAGCATTGCAGTAAGAAATATATATATATATATATATATTGTACTGCTGTTTATAATATGCATGTCAGTTTAATAAATAATATTTCTGCTACAAAACAAACAAAAGATTATAATAAACAATTAAATTCAAGGCTGAAAGCTGCAAAACAGTCATCAGAAACTAAATAAAAATAATAATATATATACAATATATACATTTCAAGAAAGAATAGACATAAGAAAGTAAGTAAAGTCTCACTTCTATCACTCTTAAAAAGTGTTGGATTCAGTTTGTGTCAATTTAAATGTTCAGTCTGAGCTGATTTTCATTTTTCTGTGTTTGTGAAAAGCAGGCGAGTCAGCCGACCCAATTTTTGAGCAGGATTCTTGTAATGACCACCGGCGCAATACCGCTGTTTGTTATGAGCTGCAGTTTCAGTGTAAACTTAGTAAAGGCGGGCTTCTTTGGCGATGATACAGTATTAGATTTGACTTTTAGCGGACATTTGCGCTGAACACAGTGAATGCAACGCATCGAGATTCGGACGCCTTCTCCGAAAAGCACGTACTCGATTGATCTCAGCTGGTGGATCAATATTCACCACACGTCATGATCACTCTCATCTGCGCCTCAACTTTAGGTGGGGTTTGCAAACCTGTGTGCTTTAAGTTTTCACTCTTCAGCCGTTTGTATTTCCCGTGGTCATAAAAGCTCCTTCCCTGTCATCTGACAGCGGAATACCTTGAGTGAATGACAGCTAATACACTGCAAAAATGCTTTTCTTACTAAGATTTGTTTTCTTGTTTCTAGTCCAAATATCTAAATATTCCTACATCAAGAAGAATTTTCTAGACAAGCAAAACATATTGTCTTGTTTTGAGAAATAATACGCCGATATTAAGCGAGTTTTTCCTTAAAACAAGCAAAATAATCTGCCAATGGGGTAAGCAAAATAATCTTACGTCAAAAGAAAAAACAAGATTAATTTGCTTACCCCATTGGCAGATTATTTTGCTTGTTTTAAGGAAAAACTCGCTTAATATCGGCGTATTATTTCTCAAAACAAGACAATATGTTTTGCTTGTCTAGAAAATGCTTCTTGATATAAGTAATTTTAGATATTTGCACTAGAAATAAGTCAAAAAATCTAAGCAAGAAAAGCATTTTTGCAGTGTATGAACCAATATAGCAGCAGGGAAGAGCGATTCAGCATGTTTTTAGAAAAAAAATCTAAACAGGTCGCACTACAACCATTATCTGCAGTCGCACTAATGCTCCCAAATATATTATGAGGTCGCATAGATTAATTTTTGGGCGCATATGCGACCAAAATGGTCGCAATTTCGAGCCCTGCATCACCGCCTTCAGGATACAATGTTTGAACCATTGGGTGCACATGGTCCTCAAGACTGTTCAGTAGACTTTGGCAAAGAGTTACTTATAACGTGCGTTATGTAATAATATTACTTTTCCAAAGTAACAAGTAATATAACGCATTTACTTTTTAAAAAAATGTAACGCAGGTTAGTTTTACCTTGCCTTATTGGCTTTTACAAAATATTTTGGGGGATAAAAATGACCTTAGTCATGTTGAATCACACATTCAATGAGAGAGTGTGTTACGAGGGAACAGACAGTCAGATCGCACTCATCATCATCATCATCATCATAATCATCAGGTGTCTCTTTTTCACAGCAGATGAGTCAGTGTACTGTTCTAGTAACTGAATCTACCAACTGACTAACTGTTCTACTAACTGATATGGGTTTATCTCGAGCCAGAGGGGATGCAGAGAAGATGCAAACCGTTTCACAAGAACTCTGCTAATTTTAATGAACTGGTTCAACCGGTTTACTTAGGCCCCGTTTACACTGCCAGTTAAATGTGACCCAATTCCGATTTTTTGCTCATATGTGACACAGATCAGATCTGATCTACGTGTAAACACGAAACAAACGCATGCATTCGTATATTCAGAGATCGGTTTCAGGCCTCCTTCATATGTGGAAATAAATCAGAAATAAATCGGATATGTCACAATGCAACTGTCATTTAAACAGGCGGGTCGGATTTATTGAGGTTCAATGACATAGAAGAAAGAGCATGTGTGGAGATGCTAACGCGGTACACAACAACAACAAAAACAACAAAGGAAACATGGAGGAGGAAAGAAGTCAGTCGCCACAATTTGCTCCCACCAGACCTGAGATCTCTCTCGTACCCACAAATCCCTCTGAATGGTGGAGGACACCATATATAAACCATAGGTGCAAGCTGCGATGACGGTCCTTTCCCACCTCCTCCTCAAAATCCTTTTAAAGTTGGCCAAACTTTGTGTTGTAACTTTTGCTTTTTGTTGCTATTAATACACGCACTGCGGGCTACACATAGAACAACTTTATTCTCTCTAACACCAGTGCACACACAGGCAAAGGCTACATCTTCAACTACACACACACACACACACACACACACACACACACACATTAGGTCTATACCATTACATGGGGGTAAATCTGGATTAAACCATTCACTGCTTATACTGCACTTTGCATATTTCACAGAGCTAAAAACAAGACAATTTCTTCCATCGTCAGCTTTTTAAAAAAAAAAAAATTATGTATTGTTTTTACATGCAGACAGCTTTTATCTCTTGCAAGATGTGAATATTATGATGATGATAATAATAGCAAAGAGCTTAGAATGACCAAGAGGCGTCACTCAATAGAACGTTCCATTGCAAACGCAAGGCCAGCAACAGCCCCGGATTCCGCCATTTTGGAGTGAAAGTGATCGGCTGTCCATTGGATCTCATTACTGTCGCAATGGCAAACAGCTGCTTTGTTTTTTATTAATTTATTTAAAAAGCGCATTAAAGCCGAGATACAACCTGAAAGACAACAATACAACATTTGTTATCATAATCATCAGCACGTTTAATAGTTTATTTTACAGACTTATAATATGCTGTTGTTCTATTAAAGTTTTCATTCCAAAATGGCCGCCGCGCCCTCTAGTGGCTGTTTCCCAAATTACACAAGAGTGTCGCCTCTTGTTCATTCTAAGCTCTTTGATTATAGTAATAATAATAATAAATGTTAAGCATGGACCCAATCGGCAACGACCGGATTGTTTTGAGATGTGCGACCCAATCAGAGGTTACTTGGTTGTAATCAAAATCTGGCAAGAATGTCAAACAAACAGTAAGTGCAACACAAGCTAACTGTCAGAGATGCACCATAAAAAAAGAGAAGGCGGTGCCCGAAAGCTCAGAGAAAGCAAAAAAAAAAAAGTCTCTAAAATCAGACATAAAATGAAATGAAATAGTCTCGAAAGGGGGCAGCACATCGGTGCAAGAAGGTCGTTATTTCGAGCCTCGGCTAGGTCAGTTGGTGTTTCTGTGTGGAGTTTGCATTTTCGTGTAGGTTTCCTCCTGGTTTACCTCACAAGTCCAAACACATGTGCTATAGGTGAATTGGGTAGGCTTAATTGTCCGTAGTGCATGTATGTGAATGTGTGTGTATAGAGGTTTCCCAGTGATGGGCTGCAGCTTGGAGGTCATCCGCTGCGTAAAACATATGCTGGATAAGTTGGCAGTTCATTCTGCTGTGGCGACCCCTGATTAATAAAGGGACAAAGCCGAACAGAAAATGAATGAATGAAATGATTGCATTTATAAATTTGTTATAAACGGGTTGTTTTTGTTCAAGTCACATACACTGCTTATATTATTTCACCATATGTACACCAATATAAGAAGTGAATGTGCGTGTTCGTGCATGGGAGTGTGCCAGTGTGGTAATGTGGGCTGGTGTGGCTGCAGTGCCAGGGCTAATTTTTAGTCCCAGTCCGCCCCTGGGTGACACACTCATCTAGCACAAGTATTTGGCCTAGGGAACGCCATGCTATTCCAACCCAAACACTCATACTTCACTCAGGGCATGCAACTGTCTGGGTGGCACGCTTCTTTGGGGCTTCTCCACACTGTAACTTTCCTGGATGTGGGGAAGATAATGAAGGTGGACTCATCGGAGAACAATACATGTTTCACATGCTCCACAGCCCAAGATTTTTCACTGCTGGCACTATTGAAAGACCCAAATCCACTTATACACTCAAACGTGTAGTGTAGAGTAAGTGCACTAAACAGCATTTGAAAATAATATTAGTATGTCTTAAACTGTAGTATGTTGAAAAGAGTATGGCAAAGGTAGAGCCATACGGACTCTAACTACTAATATTGCCCACAATACATTGTGTGTTATGTATAAATGAATGGATGAATAAAATTAAATTAAATAATAATTCCATCGGCTTAGTCTCTATTTCAGAGGTCGCCACAGCAGAATAACCCATCAACTATTTCAGCATATGTTTTACACAGATGATGCCCTTCCAACCACAAACCAGTATTAGGAAACACTCATACACTAAGGGTGACACGATCCTCCAAATCCTTGATTCGATTACATTTTCGATTCTAAAGTCACGATTCGATTTGATTTTCGATTATGAATAATTAATTAATTAATAACGAATTAATAATTTGTAGCCTACCAATTAAACTACATGACTTGCATGGTCTTTGTTTTACCCATAAACAAATCATACAGTAAATGAATAAAGGTAAGTTACACACATAATTACCACCTGTCAATCACTTTTTTCTGCGGGACTCGTGAATAGGCAGTGATCTGTGTCATTATAATGGCGTCGGTAAAAAAGGTGCACAATCAACAGGAACCTGCCAACAGTATCTGAGGTGTTCGCTAAAATGACTTCGCTAAAAAGTATTTGTGTGAAAGTAAAAGATGGAAGCAGTCTACTGACCCGCTGACTGCCTTGACCCGCTGTCTCGAGCGCATGGCAATGTGTGTGCGTCTGTGTCTGTGTGTGAATGAGTGTGTGTGGTCACGTGATGTGTGTTTTCAGCGGTAGTGAGGAAGGAGGGCTGCTCAGAAATGCTACACGCCAGTGTGGATGTGGATCGTTGTCGTTCTAAAATGCCATTTAAAAATAAAGACATATTAGTGTAAACAGGGCCTGAGTGTGTATTTTTCGCGAGCGGATTTGCAACGGGTGCGGGGCGGAGGATCGCGATGCGCCCATCGTCTATCATCCCAACCGTAATACGTACATAGCAGAGCTTGCAAACTGTGTTTTTTTTGTCGACAACACGAACGTTGTCATCATAACTAACTGGAAATACAAAATACTTCCACACCGGCGACTTCATTGAAAGAGGAGAGGATTTAAGCCCTGTCAACGGGTCTCCTGCGTGTAGATTTTTTTATATTAGATATTATATATATTTTTTTGACATTTGACGTTTGACATTTAATAACTTAAAATTCTTCCTGAGAATACAAGAGGTTAAAAACATTCATCAAAGTGCTCCAAGTTTTAGTGTGAGAGTAAATCTCCACACACTAGCTCAAGCAGACTTTATTCATCAATGAAGAATGGGGGTCGAAGCCGGCGTGAGCTTCACATCTCTCAAACGGCCGTCTGAAAAGACACACACAGCTGTCAGCTGCGAGGGGCCACGGGACCCTTTCACAGATCCGCTTCTGCTGGACCCGTCCAGTCAAAAAAAAAAAGCCCTTGCTAACAACAGGCGGACGGCTCACTCTGAAAGACGCCGCTAAAGTACAGATGACGGAGCGCTCTATTGTTCTGGAAGTGGCAGCAGGGATTTGTCCAATCGGAGGGGTTTTTGTAGGACAGGACACTTCCCGGGGCCCCGGCTCTTGGGAGACAAAGGACAATATTTACATGTGAATTCAGCGGAAAAGTACATCACGCTTGTCTTCTACATCACATGTGCGTTTTGTTTCAGAACATAGGGTGTAAAATGAACACTGACTGATCGCCCTCTCGACAAAATGAGCCTCGGATGTGAGCAGAAAAGCGAATGTTGCACTTCATTTGGCACCTGTAGCAGATCTCCAAAAAAAAAAGTGGCAAGAGATTTGACACATGAAATATAAAGAAAATCATGATGAATTTGGGTTTCTAGAGCCAAAAAAGGCACATTAAAAAGATGAAACCAACCAAACATGATTTTAAGACAAGCTTTAGCAAATAGTCAGGAAAAAAAAAAAAAAAAAAAAATATATATATATATATATATATACACAGGGCTTGAAATTAACTTTTACTTGGTAGCACCAGTGCTCCCAACTTTGCATTTTAAGGGATTTATTGTATATTTGAAAACAACATCAATTAGGACTAACTAAAAACAGAAAGAACTATCTAACTAATGCTGAGATGACATTGATATTTGTGTGCAATAATTCCAAAATGAATGTTGAATAATTATAAAATATTAATTATGATGAAAATGACAATAATAGGAACAATGAATTACATTTGTCATCATCTTGCTGCCTTGAATGTGCTTGAATGCAAGTTATCTGCTATAAAAATCTGTTATTTTATGAAAAATAAATGTATAGTTTGCATCAAACACAAATGAAGCATTGCAGTAAGAAATATTTATTTTGTGCTGCTGTTTATGTATGCATGTCAGTTTAATAAATAATATTTCTGCTACAAAACAAACAAAAGATTATGATAAATAATTAAATTCAAGGCTGAAATCTGCAAAAGAGCTCAGTAACTAAATAAAAAAATAATAATATACACCTCAAGAAAGAATAGACATAAGAAAGTAAGTAAAGTCTCACTTCTATCACTCTTTAAAAGTTTTAGTTTCAGTTTGTGTCAATTTAAATGTTCAGTCTGAGCTGATTTTCATTTTTCTGTGTTTGTGAAAAGCTGGCGAGTCAGCCGACCAAATTTATGAGCAGGTTGAGCAGGATTCTTGCGATGACCACCGGCGCAATATCGCTGTTTGTTATGAGCCGCAGTTTCAGTGTAAACTTAGTAAAGGCCAGCTTCTTTGGCGATGATATGTACAGTATTAGATTTGCGCTGAACACACAGTGAATGCAACGCATCGAGATTCGGGTGCTTTTTCCGAAAAGCACTAACTCGATTGATCTCAGCTGGCGGATCAATATTCACCACATGTCATGATCACTCTCATCTGCGCCTCAACTTCAGGTGGGGTTTGCAAACCTGTGTGCTTTAAGTTTTCACTCTTCAGCCGTTTGTATTTCCCGTGGTCATAAAAGCTCCTTCCCTGTCATCTGACAGCGGAATACCTTGAGTGATTGACAGCTAATATGAACCAATATAGCGGCAGGAAAGAGCAATTCAGCACGTTTTTAGAAAAAATCTAAACAGGTCGCACTACAACTATTATCTGCAGTCGCACTAATGCTCCCAGATATATTATGAGGTCGCATAGATTCATTTTCGGGCGCATATGCGACCAAAACGGTTGCAATTTCGAGCCCTGATATATATATATATATATATATATATATATATATATATATATATATATATATATATATATATATATATATATATATATATATATATATATATATGTTTTTGCAATAACATTTTTTTTTTTGCTGGAAAATAAATGTATAGGCATCCGCTGTGTAAAACATATGCTGGATAAGTTGGCGTTTCATTTTGCCGTGGTGAACTCAGATTAATAAAGGAACTAAGCTGAAGGAAAATTAATGAATGAATGATTTAAATGTATTTGCATTCATTCATTCTAGTAATAGCATTTAGCAGCTACTTTTTTTACACAAACATTTCCTTCCAGCTGCAAGGTACAAGATGTGCAGCACCTGAAACTACGGATACTGGAAGCCTGTGCTGGCCTTTCTTCTGAGGTGTTGCTTTCAGTGTGTAAAGAGTGGGAGAAGAGGGTTGCATTGACAATCCAACACGATGGGCAGCACATTGAACACATTTATTTCCATTTTATTAAGGTTAATCCATATAAATGCCCCACCCTTTTTAATTATTTTTGTTGAAAATTCAACCAAAATATTATCTATATTTATATAATAATTGCATGTGCAGGGTACATTTAAATAAATAGTTATATCATTAGAATTTTTTTCACGAATTTACAAATATTGTAATATATAATACACTAGGTATATGCAAACAGAAGATCATAAATAAGTATTTAAAATGTATTTAAATTTCACATTTATGTATTTGACCTGCTGCTTTATTTTGTAAGTTCATGCATAACTCAACCCCAAGACTTTTGGCTTGCTTGTACAATGCTATATTTAAGGTTTTCCAAAAAACAACAAATCTCCTAATGAACTTGAACAGTATAATGTTCACTACAAAAATCATTACAAGTGTAAGCTGAAGCACTAAATGGGCATCAGTTCAATCAGATTATATAACCTCTGGAGAGTGTAAGAAAGCTGTTTTGGAGTGTTTTAAGCACTCAGAGCTGTAAGTGAATGGATCGGTCAGTCTTTACAGCCAGAGCTGGACACATAGTTTGTCGACCGCTGGCCATAATGACCAGGAAATGAAGGAAATGAATCCTGCAATGATGATGATAGAGTCACTATGAAGAGGAGAAAACCAAGTGGATTGAGAGGATGTGTTAGTCCTCAAAATAACATGTTAGAGCCTTCAGTCTGCTATGATGATCACCGTCACTTACAAATGACAAACTCAACTTAGTGTGGCTGTAGAAACATCTGTTCCTTCAGCATATGACTTTACCAAACAATTAAGGCACAAAAATCAAAGGCAAGGTTTTATGAAAGACAACTTACTGTGAATAATTGATGTTGAAGAGTGTTTAAACTATACAGCACCAAAAATAGGGCTGAATGAATCCCAATGCTGGGAAATTGTGCAATATTTTTGTTGAGTGTTGCATTAAAGATATTTCTTACTGTATATAAGTAACAAAATGCAATTTTTTCAGCAAATCAAAATCATAATCATTAATTTATGGAACAATCATACTAAAATAAACAGGTAATATTTTTTTTCTGAGCCAATTAAATAAAAAATAAAAACCTTTAAAGATTTTAAAAACCACAAACTACTAAAAACCTAGGCAGAAATTTAGATTCTTGGTTTAATTAAATAAATTATTAATAAATATTAATAAATAAAATAATAAAATAAAATATTATTAAATAAAATTATAATAAAATAAAATAATAATAAATCTTATAATAAAAATAATAAAAATGAAATAAAATAATAATAAAATAAAATAAAAAATAAATTCAATAATAATAAAATAAATGAAAATGAAAATGAATAAAATATTAATAAATAAATTAATAATAAAACAAAATATTAATTAATTAATTAATTAAAAAATAATATAATATTAAAATAAAATGAAATACAATAAAATAAAATATTTATAAATTAAATTAAATTAATTAAATAATAATAAATTAAATTAATAAATGAAAAAATAATAAAATTAAATTAAATTAAATTAAATAACAATAAAATCAAAAGAAACATTATAATCAGATCAACTCATGCACATACAATCTGGCAATATTAAAAATAGAATAAACATGCTGTTTTTTGTAAAAAGTTAAATTTTTACAAAATAAATTACCAACACAGAAATTACTGGGTTGCAACAGGAAGGGCATGCCCTGTGTAAAACATATGTTGACGGCTCATTCCGCTGTGGCGGACTAAGCCGAAGGTAAATGAATGAAAAAATGTTTGACATAATATCCTAAAACCAAGTAGTTTTTTTCTAATAGCAAAACTACACTAATTATATACACACAACAAGAGTCAATTACAAATTATTGAGGTCAGTTTTGACTTCACACCATCCTTAAGTGTGCTTGTCGTGCGTAATACAAAACTAAAGATGTCTGAGTGTTGGTAAATGGAGTCTCTTTCTTGTGTTGAAGAGCTCTTGTGAGTAGAAACATGACGACACAGCTGTGTTTGCTCGGCTAAAGTGTGCATTAAATAGGATCTTCATCTCATCCGTCTGCTTATACAAACCCAAAACAGATGATGACATAAAGAAAAACGCGCTGCTGAACAACTAACCCGTGCACCAGCAGGGTGTGCACAAAAACATCCATTACAATTTATACAATGCATGTTGAAGATGAACAAACTATACAAAACTATTAAATTAAAATAATTAAATTAAGATGTAAATCAAATGAAACATGTAATAGAAATTAAATAAATAAATAAAATTATACAAAACAAAATTATAATAAAATACCCATAAAATTGTATAAAATTAAATTAAACAGTAAAAAATAAAATAATAAAATAAAATGAAATGAAATAAATAATAAATATAATCAGAATAAAATAAAATAATAATAAATAAAATAATAATAAAATAATCAAATGAAATAAAATAACATATTTATAAATACCTAATAATAAATAAAATGACAATAAAATTTAATTAAATAATAAAAAATTAAATAATAACATAATATGAAATAAAATATTAATAAATATAATAATAAAATATTATATTATATTTAAAAATAAATTATATTAAAATAAAGTGCAATAAAATAAAATAAAAATTAAACAAAATAATATAAAATAAAATATTAATAACTAAAATAATAATAAAATAAAATAATAAAAAAATAAATGAAATGAAAATGAAATAAAATATTAATAAATAAAATAAAATTAATTATTAATAAATAAAATTAAAAATAAAATATTAATAAATAAAATAAAATAAAGTACAATAAATTATTAAAAAATAAAATAATAATAAATAAAATAATACTAAAATTAAATACAATAATAAGAAAAATAATAAAATGAAATAAAAAAGGACATAAATTAAATAATAATAAATTAATAAAAAATAAATAAAATAAAATAATAATGAAATGAAAATGAACGTGAAATGTTAGAAAAAATGTGAAAAAATGGTTAATACATGCTGTCTTTGTAAAAAAAAGTTAACTAACACATTTTGCAATATGTATGCTTTGACCTTACAACATTTTATTTTCATTAAAAAAAATGGTTTTATAAAAAAACAACCTAAAATATTGTATACTGTATATCACCATATGGTACCGTTTTTACTCTAGAAAAAAAATTTCTAAAATTAAAATAAATATATTTAAGTTTACATTGAATTTCCAGGGGAATATTATTATACAATATACTGTGTGTAGATTATGTGATGATTTGGTGGTTGGTTTGGTTTTGGTGTAATGGTATGTGAAATGTTTTACAGAAACTAAAATCACTACAACAAAATCAATCAATGGATTAACTTTCTGAAAAGATTTCATTGTATTTTTTTTTTTTCATATATGCGTCTCTATTGATTTTCATCTATATTCTTTTTTCTTTTATTTTATTCAGTCAAAAAGGTATCGGCTGTCAAAAAAGACAAAAAGCAAAAATAATACATTTCTCAGCTTATCCCAAGAGAATTTATTTGAAAAAAATCTTCTCTGAATTTCAGTCAATAACTGTATTGTGGTTTATTTAATCCTACTATGACACAAGACTTTTGCCCTAAGGGGCGTAAAGCGGTCATAATTCGATTAAACCCATTTACTCAAGCTCTGGATGTTAGGTCATTTACAACAATCCTTTATTATATTAACTGCTCTACTAACACAGTGAGAGTGTGATGTGATGTGTGCCTGTTGAAGCACTCGTGCATAAACACACAGGCTGGCGGCAACACCAATTGATTGTGCGATGAAAAAGACAATGAAATGGACAGCCAACAACAAACAGCACATCTCAGTTTTCCCAGAATGCCCTGGACCGGTTACATCAATCAAAGACAGTCCATCAGCTCTGATTTGATGCAGAATATGGCCTTCAAATCTAGTCTACAGGCTTTACTCTAATCCGCTGATGTTGCGATGACAGGACACATGGATTCTGGTCATAACTGTAGTGCTTCGGCCTTTAAAAAATGGTTAATCTGAATTGCATTGTATTATATATATATATATATATATATATATATATATATATATATATATATATATATATATATATATATATATATATATATATATATATATTAGGGATGCCACGGTTCTCAATATAATATTGAACCGTTCGTTACGACCTCCATGGTTTAATACGCGCTTGTGAATTGCGGTTTTCTTGGTTTTGCGTTTAAATAATTCATGTGTGTTTTATATCTCCCCGAATTGACTGTGTGTGCCTCTAAATCCATGAGCTGAGATGAGGAAACTCCTCCCCGTGAGTAAATATCCAATCACTTTGCTCTAAAGTTAGGGGGCGCTAGACCATCATTCCACACTTTAACATTGCAAGTGGCTGTGAAGTGAGGTTGAGGCAATAGTACAAGGAAGCGCCGCCGTCTTTCAAATCTGCAGTATGAGGACATTTCGGTTTTGCCGGTAAGCATAATGAACAAAGAAAACAAAAGAAAAAACTGTGAACAAAAAATAACTGTGTGCAAGCATTGTTTTACACGTATAACCATAAATATTTGCAGCTGTTTTCGGGGATTGGAGATGTGGGCTTTTGTGATTTTACAAAAGCACTTGATCCACGTTACAGACTACAGTCTCGCATTTTTTCAGCACCGAGATAATTAAGATGGTTTATTTATGTTTACTTAAGTACAGATATGTTTATTTGAAATGGCCAATTTATCTTTATTAACTTTACATGTATTTTTATTTTTAAAGTGTAGGATTTTATGTGTTCCCCAGTTTGGGCTACCAGCAGCGGTGAGATTTCAGTGTTAATTTTTTTTTATACAATGCACTATAGGAACTCGTGTACTTTTCTTGCCTTTTAAGCAAAACAAAATGAGTATTGCAATAAATCGTTTTTATTTTTTTCTCCTTCACCTCCTACTGTTCCTATTGCCTCTAGAATAAAAATTGCCTTAAATTAGTTTTTATAAATTTAAAAGTTTTCACTTCATGTACTTGAATACATTTTTTTTTTTTTGCAGTTTTGTTTTCGTGAATCCACTAGAGGCCGCTGTTGACTGACGGACTGACTGACCGACCAACCAATCCCCTCAAACACCATCTTCTTTAAACCTAACCGCAGTGTTTTAAAAGGCAGCAATTAACCTGCCCATCCCCTTCCCTAAACTGACAGTTAAAAAGCAATCCAGGAAAAGCAAAGCCCTTACAGCAGCCTGACTTTAACCATGTTTTCAGATTTTACCACATTGTCATGCTGTCATTTACTTATTTATTTTATTTTTTGGCTTTTGTTTTTGTCTTACCCACTTTCTGGAATCGTTCCTTACCAGACTCAAACCTCGTTGTCCTGTCATCTCCTCTTTGTGTCTCAGGTCCGCCAACATACATGTCGAGCTACTGGACAAACTGGTAACTGCAGAAAAGCCCTCCATACGGAGGTAAGCGGTCAGCTGGTAAGTGTGAAAATGAACAGCATCAAACCGCCCTGCAACATTCATTTTAAAGATGAAATGCAGCCATAAGTAGCTCTGGCTACTAGAGGTGTGAACGTACATTGGTCTCACGGTTCGGTTACAATAATCATGCCGTCAATTGGGTTCAATTCGATATCTTGGTGCATCACGGTGCATTGACGATGCTTTCCATCGAGAGTTTTATTTTTTCTTCCCAGCACAGCAATTGTTGTATTAAAATGTATAAATATATTTATATTTAAAAACTATAATAATATGTAGTAATAGACTATAGTAATACAATTTTGTCCTTTAATACAAACAGTCAGATATATAAACTGTACCTTTACACAACACGAGCATTTATAGCAAATTAACAAATATAAATATCCCGCTCGCTTTCTGAGCCTTGTTCAATTCAATTCAACTTTATTTGTATAGCGCTTTTACAATGTAGATTGTGTCAAAGCAGCTTCACATAAATGGTCATAGTAACTGGAACAGTGTGGTTCAGGTTTTAGTGTTTAAGTTCAGTTCAGTTCAGTTTAGCTCAGTTCAGTGTGATTTAATCATTACTGAGAGTTCAAACACTGAAGAGCCAATTCATCGATGCTTAGCTCTAGCAATCCTGAACCATGCGAGGCAGTGGCGACAGCGGAGAGGGAAAAAAAAACTTCACTTGATGGGAGTGAAGAAAAAAAACCTTGAGGGAACCAGACTCAGTTGGGCACGACCATTTTAATTTCTCCGCTGGCCAAAAGTCTTGTCTAGCAAGTTCTTG
Organism: Danio rerio; assembly: GCF_052040795.2. Classification (NCBI taxonomy): domain Eukaryota; kingdom Metazoa; phylum Chordata; class Actinopteri; order Cypriniformes; family Danionidae; genus Danio; species Danio rerio. Next base: position 8,211,582 of record NC_141037.1, read on the forward strand.
CACCCCTCTGATTGGTCATGCGCTCAACAGAAAGGGCTGCGATTGGCTCTTACGCGCTGGCGTTCTTCTCAGATGAGTGATACTAAACGGCAGCGGCGATCACAGCTGATCCATGATAGACACAGTGGAGAACATTCTGCAGACACGCGCTCGTGTCTGTATCCAGAAGTATCGCTGTAACAGCCGAGAGTAGAAGAAAAGTCACGCCAGTAGGTCAAATGGGCCACAGTGAGAGAAAGAAAGAAATGGCATTTACTTTTATTCTCTTAATTGCAGTGAAATAGGGGCTTCTGCTGTAAGTGTCAGTGAAAGACTGTCTAGCAAACACACACGCAGTGAAATTGTGCACAGTTTATGTGTTTTTAATTAGTTGGAGTGTTGTAAATACCTGCGCTTGCCTCCCTCGCCATAGTAAGCTACGGCGACAGTGCATATGAGATGATGACGTCAGTATATAATAACCGGTTATGATTATTACTGAACCGATACCGAATTGTCCGCGTCTGCATCGCGGTGCACCGAAGAAACAATTTTGACACCCCTATTGGCTACTTAATTCACGTTCTCCAGAAATGTAAATAGGGCTACCTTTTTAGTATGAGGCGGTGTTGTTTTATTTCAAAGTGTATATACAGTTAAAAAGACTAAACTGGCCCAAAATTGTAAGGGAGGGGTTTTATTTTAGGTTGGGGACCACTTTAACATAAGCCATAGAAAAATCCATGTCTTGTATCAGTTACTTATGTAGGCTGTGCTTGAAATTAGCCTGAAATAGTAGTTTGTTTTTGTATTGTTGTAATACTTTTTTTTCAAAAAAAACATCTATTGGTTTTGGCGCACAGTGGCACAGTGAGTAGCACAATCGTCTCACAGCAAGAATGACGCTGGTTCGAGTCCCAGTTGGGTTAGTTTGCATTTCTGTGTGGAGTTTGCCTGTTCTACCCGTGTTCGCATGGATTTCCTCCGGGTTCTCCGGTTTAACCCACACGCCATCAAGTCATGTGGTACAAGTAAATTGGGTAGGCTAAAATTGTCCGTAGTGTATGAGTGTTTGTGTGAATTGAGTGTGAATGGATGTTTCCAAGTGATGAGTTGCAGCTGGAAGGGCATCCGCCGTGGAAAGCATATGCTGGATAAGTTGGCGGTTCATTCCACTGTGGCGACCCCAGATTAACAAAGGGACTAAGCTGAAAAGAAAATGAATGAATGAATGAATGAATCTATTGGTCTTAAACTGCTTGGACCTGGATAACTGCTGCTTGCAGCTATAGATTTTTTGTTTTCTGTTTGTCTTGAAAAATTAAAACCAATTTATTTGATGAAAAATTTTAACAGGACACCTACAAGACTTAAAATTTTACTCAGGCTACTCAGGCATTTAAGTAGGTTTAAATCACCGCTGTTGTTGTAAGGGCACAAGTTCATGTGAAAAGATGCTCAAATTGGGTGGTAATCCCTCAAAATCCAGTAATCTTAAAGCGTTGTGGTCACAGCTGTGAGGCCGGATCACCCCTCACCCTCAGGTCACCCAAACCACAGCACACTTCATCCACACAGACAAAAAAAAGCTTGTTCATCCGAGCTAAGAGTTATGCGCAAAATGCAGCGCTGAGGATAAGAGGTTTGTTCATTAAAAGCAAATCCTTCTCAATGGAGCGCTCCACAGGGTGCTTCTGTCAGACATATTCAGAAAACATATCTCTGATGCTCACTTCAGTGCCCGCTTCAAACTGACAGAAGAACAGATTTGCTGCCATTTAAAAACAGCAAATATGAGGCCAAAACATGATGTAGCTCATCCTGAAAGAGCAGGCCATTTGAGGAAACTTCTAAAATGTCTCCGCCAGACAGAAACCTGAGAGAAATGCTCAAAAATCACAAAACCCCTTTTGCTGGGATCTAATAAAAGGTCAGCGGTGACTCATGAAATGCGTCCCAGAATGCTGCACTTTACAGTTTGGGCTTGAATCTTTTATGAACATTATCCAGAGGAGAACCGCTGCACTTCTGTTCTCTCCTTACTGAGAAAACACACAACCAGATGGACGCTCACCTTTTTTTAGTAGATGTCATCCAAACTTTTAAACAAATCAAACTTTTCAGCCTGTGACCCCGAAAGTAATAGTGACTTGCGAGTCCCATTATCTTGAAGGTGGTTACATATTAGGGATGTGACAAGTAGGCCAGGGACGATAACTACTTTCAAGGTATACCATAGTTTGCAAAAGCCAAGGTTTTAAAAACCGGCAAAACTTTCTGCTATACTGTTACTAAGGTATGATATTTTTATTTATGTTTTTTTATTTATGTCAACAGCATCTCTAGCAGCAAAGATATTCAAATATGCCTTTAAGTAAAGAAATCTATAGTGTGTTTTTGAAACTAATGAAGACGGCAGAAGTCAATGAATTAATATTATTTAGCCTGACATGTTTACTGTTCCAAAATATTTGAAATGTTTCTCAAAATAAAATATATTGCCTTCAAAGGGGAAATAAAGTTTTAGTTTTTTACACAAACCTTAAAAAAAAGAATATATTTTAGAGCAGCAATCACAACACCGTGAAGCAATGATATTTTTATTCAAGGTTATCATACCGTCAATCTTAGTGACAAGACACTTACAAGACACAAGATTGGGTTCCTGAGAACAAGACGAGATGAGGTGAGATTTTTACAATGTTTTTTTTTTTTTTTTTGGAAATCCTCTATGATGAAATTTACGAATGGAAAATAGACTTTTAACTGAGAGAAGAAAAAAAAAAACGAAATCTAAAACAGTTTAGGTGTTTTTTTAAATCAACTTAACGTAATAACGTAATAAATGACATTTTACCTCTATTTGACTTAATTCTACACAGTAAAGGACATGCAAACACTGCACAACATTTTTCTAAAATATGAAAATAAAATAGTTTGTTTATATAATTTAAACATTAGCTAAATATTAACTTATTAATGGAAAATAGATGTTTTATTCACCTGAAAAAAAATCCCAAATTTTCACCTCGACAAGAAATTTATTCACGATTTAACATTGTGACGTAACACGATATCTCATCACACCCCATATATATGAGTAATTCGATGCAAATGTCAACCCTGAAAAAATTACGTTTTTACCATAATAGCAAAACCCTTTCTAAGTTTTTAGGCTTGTATATTAGAGTGCTGTAAAACCACTAAAAATGTCTTTGTCAGTGTTCTCAAACAATTATATTTGATTTACCAAAGTCACACAAGTTGCAATTTCACATCTGTCACATCCATAACAGAGAGACGTCACATCCATAACACAAGCGTTTTTCCTCATAAATACAAAAATGTAAAATAAATTTTAAATCAATCCTTTTTGTTTTATAGTATGCAACTCTTCTTGATTAGCATTGTTTCTTTTAGGTTGTGCAATTTAATTCACAGAATTTCTACAAAGTATGTCGTCTACTGTAAACTCGCTAACCTTTTTTGGTCACATCCATGACGCATGTTTATTTTTCTTTATATAAAGTTGAGGCCAGAATTATTAACCCCCTTTTAATTTTTTCTCTTTTTTAAATATTTCCCAAATGATGTTTAACAGAGCAAGAACATTTTCACAGTATGTCTGATAATATTTTTTCTTCTGGAGAAAATCTTATATGTTTTATTTTAGCTACAATAAAAGCAGTTTTTAATTTTTTAAACACCATTTTAAGGTCAATATTATTAGCACCTTTAAGCTTAAGTTTTTTTTTGGATAGTCTACAGAACAAACCATCGTTATACAATAACTTGCCAAATTACCCTAACCTGCCTAGTTAACCTAATTACCCTAGTTAAGCCTTTAAATGTCACTTTAAGCTGTATAGAAGCGTCTTGAAAAATATCTAGTCAAATATTATTTACTGTCATTATGACAAAGATAAAATAAACCAACCAGCTATTAGAAAGGAGTTATTAAAACTATTATGTTTAGAAATGTGTTGAAGAAATCTTCTCTCCGGTAAACAGAAATTAGGGGAAAAAATAAACAGGGGGCTGTATATGTGTGTGAGTGTGTATGTGTGTGTGTGTGTGTGTGTGTGTGTGTGTATATATATATATATATATATATATATATATATATATATATATATATATATATATATATATATATATATATATATTAGTTAAAAATGATTTAAAACACACAACACAATATTTTTTATTAAAGTTATTGTAATTATTATTTTTTAACTCAATACCCACTTCCAATACATTATCTTAAAGAGAGTACATCCTAAAATTTAAAAAAATTACTTATTAACTCACTCTCAATTGGTCTAAACATGTATGCGTTTCTTTCTTCTTTCAAACGCAAAACAGGAAATTAAAAAAACTAATAGAAAACATTGACATCTATAGCAGATATCCCTTTAATCAATTTGTGAATTCATTCATTCATTTTCCTTTCGCTTAGTCTCTTATATCAGAGGTTGCCACAGCGGAATGAGTCACCAACTTTTCTGGCATATGTTTCACACAACGGATGCCCTTCTAGCTGCAACCCAGTACTGGGAAACACCCATACACTCTCTCATTTACACACACACTCATACACTACGACTCATTTAGTTCATTCAATTCACCTAAAGCACATGTGTTTGGACTGTGGGGGAAACCAGAGCACCCGGAGAAAACCCACACCAACATGGGGAGAACATGCAAACACAGCAACTCCAACTGACCCAGCTGGGGTTCGAACCAGTGACTTTTTTTTCTATGACACGATAGTGCAGAAAATTATAATACTATTATTGTTACATGATTGAAACAAAAACCAAACATAAAGCCCATCTCTGTTTCCTCCTCAGTACAAATCCTGTTTCATTCAGAAATAAATCTCCCTGCCAAAGCAATTGGTTTGTGAATGGTATTTTGGAGCTTAACTAATTTGTCCGGCAGTAAAATCTAATTCAAACATGTAAAACTGTCCATAAACGCTTTACGGCAAGAAAATTGATACCTTAAACTTGTTTTAAGCCCCAGCGTGAGGCGTTTCCTAACACGGCTCACATATGATGAACAAAAGTGATTTAGCAACAGCCCAGCATGCCGACGACCCAGACGGATCCAAAAACGGGATCTGAAAAGCCAAAACAACAAATCCCCAAAATACGGCTTAAGCAGATTATGGCTTTCACAGAAAACACTGTAGAGCTTCAGCAACAGTTCTGTCTGGCACAACAGCTCATCTCAACAAGCCGGACCATTCGAGGAATCACTTAGACGCTAAAGGAAGATTTATGAACATTTGTGATTTATGAACAAGGCTGTATACTGTATATATATATATATATATATATATATATATATATATATATATATATATATATATATATATATATACATACACACACACACACACACATACACACACACACACACAGACACACAGACACACACACAGACACAGACACAGACACAGACACAGACACAGACACACGCACGCACGCACGCACGCACGCACGCACGCACGCACGCACACACACACACACACACACACACACACACACACACACACACACACAGTAAAACCGAACAGTCAACTTTATCAGATGAAATGAGTGTAGTTAACTCAAAGTTTACTAAAATTTAATTCTACTCATTTAAAAATAGTTTTGAATTCAGTGTTGAAGGTAATGAAGTAAACGAATACCTCATTACTTCAATTTAAATGGCGTAAGTTCACAATACTCGTATAGATTAGTTTTTAACTCAAATGGTTTGTAGTAAATGGTTTCCTCAAATGGTTTCCCTTAACTGCCTGAGCTTTACAGTACTCAGTTGGTTTGAGTTCTCTTCATTTGTTAGGATTTACTTTGCTCAAATTGCTTCGTTTATTATTCGTTTATTAGTTTTTAAACTTAAATGGATTGTTGCAATTGGTTTCCTCAAATGGTTTGAGTTCCCTTAATTTTTTGGGTTTTACAGTGAAATGTTTTTATGCTGAACCTGTAATAATTCATGTTTGAAGTATTTGATATTTTATTAATATATTTTTGAAATACTTTATTTATAAGCATTTTTATGGATTAAAAAAGTCAATCACCTACACTCATTTTCCCTTTGTGGTTTTAACAAAAGAACAAAACAAAAAAAAAGTAAAAAAGTAAGGTAATGTCTCATGTGGAGAATGAAGAGTGCAAAAATCTTGATGGTTCTGTGGGTATCATCCATCAATTCTGATCTTTATTTTGTATTTTCTATTGGATTCGAGTCAGGTTATTGGCTAGGCCATTCTACAGCTTGATTTTCTTTCTCTAAAAGCATCTGGGAGTTTCCTTGGCTGTGCTTTGAATCATTATCTTGCTGAAATGTCCATCCTGGTTTCACCTTCATCCTCCAACTAATGTAGAATTTAGACAGAAGCAGCTGATATTCATTTACACTGAGGAAGAGCAGAGGGTTACTGAAGAACTACTGAGAGATTTCAGCTGCTGTCTGGGCTTTCACTGCCTTTCTACACCTCCCTTTCTTCATGTGTTTTTCCTCTGTCCCATTTCATTTTATTACACATAGCTTCATTTGTAAACTAACTAGATTTGCTTGCTTTCCATATATGAATTTCTTTAGTTTCCATCAACATCCGGTGAATATTTCAAGTCAGCAGCATCTTTATAAATATGTTTTCTAAGAAAAAATGTTGACGTGATATCTGCCTTGTGGTATTTATGCACACACAAATACAATATGTTATACACACAATAGTTCCTAATTTATCAGAGGTCACCACAACGGAATTAACCGCCAGTTATTGCAGTATTTTTTATGCAGCGGATAACCTTCCAGCTGCAACCCAGAACTGCGAAACACCCATACACTGTCAATCTTTACAACAAATAAAAAACAGCTGTTGTTTACATGTGTTCAATATATATAAACTATTAACTGATTAAATTGACAAAAATTGTATATGATATACAGTATATGTCATTGTCAGGATATGAGATTACATGTATTATGAAATGAGATTTTGGTCACACTGGATCTCGCAGCCCCAGAAGTTTTAACAGTCCCATAGTGTCACTTCAATCTGGAGTTATAAGAGTGCCGTGCAGAATAAAAATCAGGACGCAGCTTCATAATTTAAAGAGACAGGCTCCTTCTGACTCACTAATGAAGCCAGAAAGAATATGCAATTGATGCCTTGATCCCTCTTGCCACATGCCAAAAAGACCTGCTCACCTTGACCAGACAGCATTCATCTGTTGTGACACATGCTTCAGTTACACAAGCGTTTTAGAGAGACTAGTTTGGGAGAGAGCATTTCATCCAGCACAGAAACCCTCATCCATTCGTAATGCAGGTCAGACAGAATAAGAGCTGTGATCGTAGCGGCGTTTACAAAACTCCTGCTGCCGAGACGCATCCAAACAATCCTGCGCTGATACAAGCTGGAGGAACTGATAGTGTGTGTATCCTTGTGTAGAACGTACACTACCTGACAAAACACTTGTCGTCGATCTCAGTTGTAAGAGCAACAAATGATATCTTGACTTCTAGTTGATCATTTGGATCAAGTGGCAGAAGGTAGATTTTTTTCCAAGAATCATCTGTTGATCTGCATCCCAATCATCACAAATACTGCAGTAGACTTATTGGAACCCGCATAGACCCAAGATTCTCACAGAAATCAGTCAAGTTTGGTGAAGGAAAAATCATGGTTTGGGGTTACATTGCTTGTGAGAGATCTGCAGAGTGGATGGCAACATCAACAGCCTGAGGTATAAAGACATTTGTGCTGCCCATTACATAACAAACCACAGAAGAGGGCAAATTCTTCTAAAAAAAAAAAAAAAAAAAGTACAATTTAGAGTTTTTACATTTTTTTTTTTATTTTTAATTTTACAGCATGTCCACTGCAGTGGACCACAGGACCATTTTAGTTTGAAACGACCACCAAACTCAGACAACAAAACTGTAGAGCAGTGGTCCCCAACCCCCGGGCCGTGGATCAATCAGTACTGGGCTGCACAAGAATTAATTAGTTATTTCTGTTTTATGTATTATCTAAGACGGGGACAATGATAAAGGGGGACTTACTACTTTATCTACAGTTCTTCATCTGCCGGTGTTCTGGATTAAAGTCATGGCAGAATACCCAGAGATCGCTAACACAGCGCTAAAACCCTGTTGCCATTTCAAACATCCTATCTGTGTGAAGCGGGGTTTTCTGCAGTGACAGCCACCAAAACAAGGCAAAGAAGTAGACTGGACATAAGCAACACACTTCAGGTGTCTTTGTCTGCCAGTACCCCCAGATGGGACCATCTCGTTGCAAAGAAACAAGCTCAGGGCTCCCAGTGATTTAGCCTTGGGGACAGTTTTTGATGTTATAATATGTTATATCGTTAATAAAGTTATTACTTCCTAATGTTAAAATCGCATTGTAATGTTGGAGCAATGTGCTAATAAAGTTCCATATAAGTACACAGTGGATTCACGTTTATTATTATTATTATTATTATTATTATTATTATTATTATTATTATTATTTCAACCCCCTGGTCCGCAGTAAAATTGTCAAGTGTTGACCGGTCCGCAGTTAGAAAAAGGTTAGGGACCACTGCTGTAGAGGATATGGCTGTAAAGGGATATTAATACAATATTAAAGTAACAAAAACAAAACAAAAGGCATTTTTTACTTTTGTTTTGAAATTGCTGAAACAGTTTAGTCTGAAAGAAAGCCGAACTCAAAAAAAAAAAAAAAAAAAAAATACAGCAAAAAAAGAAGTGATGTTAATCCAAAACAAATTTAACATAAAAGCGATTTATAACTGATTGTCATTCTTTAATTGTCTCTAATTCTCTAATTGTCAGACTCTAAATCAGAGTCTCCCTCAACTTCTTTATAAAGAATCCTCTCTGCTTCAGTTCTGCCGCTACAACATGCAGTCATTAATTACATTAAGATGGTCCTGGTGTCCACTATAGTGGACATTTAAAAAAGGGTGATATTTTGAAACACAAACAAATTAACAGCTTTAAAAGCTAAATGTATTGTTCCTGACACTTTAATAAACAAATAAATATGTAATAATAATAGTAACAAAACAATTAAAAGCTCAATTTTACATACCTCTCTCCTTTCCATAAAATGTGCTTTTTTTGTATGTCGGCCATTTTGGATGCAGTGTAAGAAGTGGTTCCTAGCATGCCAGCCAATCAAATGACATATCACTAGAAAGCCCAGGATGTCCTCTGAACAGTACAACAGGACTTGACAGACTAACTCAAACAATTCAAAGACAATTCATAAAAACAAAAGGTCCACTACAGAGGACACAAGTCAATGGGTGGGGTCCCAAGAGGATATAGAGAGAGGCATTTACAGAGAAATAAATATGAAAAAGATGGCTGACAAAGAATTTAAAGAGTATTCTGTGTCGTTCTAAAAAATATTCAGAAGGTGTAATGATTATATGTGTTAATGATAAGAGTACAGAGTGTATTTGAAGACTACAAAAACAATACGAGGAGAGCAAAACAATCATATGAGACATCATTTGTGATGACATCTTTGTGATAAAATGAATGGTAATAAATAGATACTACTAAGCTGTGGCTAGGGAAAGGACACTGCAGTCTCAATGTGATTTTGATTTTGTTTCTCCTGATAAATACACTTTTTACAGTGTATATATTGAAGAAACTAAAAATCTGTAGCCATTGACTTCCATAGTTATTGTTCTTCTGCTATAGAATTCAATGGTTACAGGTTTTCAGCATTCTTCAAAATATCTTCTTTAGTGTTCAACAGAATAAGGAAAGTTTTACAACCACTTGAGGGTGAGTAATTGTTTTACTTTTGGCTGAACTATCCCTTTAAACCTTTCAGTTCACAGACATGCCTTGGAATAGATCTGAATAAACCACTAAAACATGTTTAAAACAGGCTCGCTCAAGCGAACTGCGTTGCTAGTTGCAGAGTAAATGCGTCTCAATTTGCAAGACAATTTAGCGAGGCAGCAGCGGTTCACATACTGCGAAACCAAGGAAGCAAGCGAAAACATTTTAAAAGTGGGCCACTCTTTACAAATGCAAATGGCGGTAATGATAATGAGGACTCTGGCATGGCATGAGACGTTAAATGGCTGTGGAAGCTGAAAGCGCGATGAAGCCATCTGTCACCAGAGACTCGTCACTGATAAATGTGCTGATAAGACGGCGTAATGGAAACACGATTCGGACAAGAACAAAAGCGGCGGTGGAGTCTTGACAAGTGCTCAGAGACCCGCAGCGCTACAGGTGGAGACGCCAGTCAACGCTACGCCATTTAAATAAGGCTCTGTCTGATAATGATGACCAAAAGGGCTTTCAAGCATCAGAGCAAAGGGAAATACACTGCAAAAAGTGTCTCGTTTCTAGTCCAAATATCTAAAAATACTTAAATTAAGAAGCATTTTCTAGACAAGCAAAAATAAAGTCTTGTTTTAAGAAATAAAAGTTAAATTAAGTGAGTTTTTTCATTAAAAAAAAAGCTTATTCATTTATTGATAGGGTTACTAAAATAATCTTGTGTTTCCTTTTGACATAAGACTATTATGTTTACCCCATTGGCAGATTGTTAAGCTTGTTTTAGGAAAAACTCACTTCATTTCAGCATAGTATTTCTGAAAACAAGACAATGGGCCTGTTTCAGTAAGGAGGTTTGACCAACTCGGAGTTTTAACTTGAACTCTGAGTTGATTTACAGAGTGATTTAAAAACTCTGAGTTTTATAGAATAGCTGATCTGAGTTAGGTCAATCAACTTTGAGTAGACCAACTCAGAGTTAAGCCCACACACCGTGACTATAAAAAGGCATTATCAATGGAGCGCAGATATTACGAGTGACCATGGCAACATCTTAAAAAAGAGATCAGCATTTCTTTCTCCAGCTGAACTTGATGTGCTCATGCAAAGTTATAGCAAATATGACCAAAAAAAGCAACACCACTGCATCAGTGAAACAGAGACAGTTAGCGTGGGAAAACATAGCTGCTCAAGTTAATGCAAAATTTTACACCTAAAGTATTTAAATACTTAAAGTTTCAGTAGGTGATCTTCCACAATGCTAACAGCTTAGCATGAATCTCTGAATTACAGTCCCTCCCCTGCAGTCTAGAGCCACGCCTCCTTAAACACGAGCACAGCAAAGGAACCCTCTCTCATCTGTTAAAAGCGGCAAGTGCTTGTCCGGCAGCATGCAAGCCAAACTGACATGCTATTTCAGAATGAATATTTAGAGTTGCATGGTAAACAATATAGGGAGAGACTAGGCGGAATAGCGCTGATTTTGTGATTTTTGCATTTTCTCTTTGTGTATGAGTGTTTTTGATATTGTGACATAGGTCTTAAATTTAATACTTAATGGTCCTAAAAAGTCCTAAATTTGACATTATGGGCTCTATTTTGACGGTCCATGCGCAAAACGCAGGGTGCAAACACTTTCAGGGCGTGTCAGAATGCATTTTTGCTAATATAGGGATGGAAAAATCCGCTTTGCGCCGTGGCGCATGGTCTAAAAGGGTTGAGTTTATTTTCTTAATGAGTTATATGTGTCTTTAGAGAATAAACCAATCAGAGTCTCATCTCCCATTCCCTTTAAGAGCCAGTTGCGTCGCGCCATAGGCGCATTTACTATTTACATGACGTAAAGTAAGTGTAAGTAGAAAAACTGAGCATTTCACGAGCAAGAAAACAGTTAAACAGAGCATCTACAGCACGAGAATGAGAGACAAATGATCTACTTTCACTTTTGCTCTCGTGAATAGGGAAACCTTTACGCACAGACATCAATTAGCAAATAAATAATTAATTTAGTTTGTTAGGGGCAAAGATTTGTTTCAAGACTATTTCTAAATTCAGTTCTAATTTCCAGCAAACGAATAAATGAACAATAATAACCGAGTGTGTTGAAAAACCTGAGTTATATCCTAAAACACATGCTGTGCCCCATATGGTCTAAATCCTGCAGGTGGGCAAATCTAAGCTTGTTTTTAATAAAACAAATATAAATATGGATATAATAAATAATACAGCTAATAATAATAACATTATACAAAAGCAAATTGTTATAAATGAACTGAAAAAGCCTCCCGAGATGAAGAAGACATAAAAGCAGTGATTTTTCATATTTATGTAGGCTAGAAAATAATGCTTTGTAATATTTTAATCCTTTATATTTATATCCTATATCAATTCTTATTATATCCTATATATATCCTTAATATTACAATTTTTGCATATGTAAAGATATTTGCCTATTGCTCTCTTGTGTGTATTAAGCAGTGTTTAAGCGAGGCGCAACTCTGCGCTGGACTTTAGACCGGGTTTGTTTTAGTCTATTGAAAAATCTATTATAGTTTCTAAAAATAGCAACGCGCTAGCAGTACGCCTCAGAACGCCTTCCTTTTTAGACCAGAACGCACATACGAGCGCAAATGCATTTGCTATTTAAACAGCGTGGCGCAACACCTCAAAACGACTCTTGCGCCAAGCTGAAACTAGCAAATAACAATTGCATTGCGCCTTGCGCCACATTGCGCCGGGTGTATGATAGGGCCCTAAATCTGCAGAAACCCTGTATACAGATGTCAACATGACAAATATATTCTGCAATACTGTGAATGATTAAAATAACAAACATCAAATGCACTGTTAGTAAAAACAATAGTTTCCGCGACTTACAATGTCATAAACATAATTGAACACACAAAACTGTCACCATTAAATCATTTGAGATCCCAATCCCTCAAATCACTCCTGAAATCCCGAATATCAGTTCTGTAAATGTGATCCAGATCAACGTACACGAGTAAATACAAAAACTGTGCATTGAATTGGCCAGTCTATTATTTAAAAGCTCTCAATGTTTACAGGAGAAAATGTACAGTAAATCACTCTATTAATAGCACTCAGTGTAGTTAATGGATTACAGTTCTTGCTCCCTGGGTTATCGATTAGAGCCTGCTCTCAAAGCCCCCAGAGTGCACTAATGAATAACGACTTCAATTAAGCTTGTCGAATACTTCAACCTCTCCGGCCGGATCACATCATCTGTCTTGGAAAAAGAAAACGTCAGGCAAGCCTCTACAGACCACTACAGTGTGCTAGACCAGCAAAAATGTTCACTAATGAATGCTCAGCAACTTTTCTCACACAACTCAAAGAATACTTCAAGAAGTCACACACTTTACTGCTCTTTGCCATGATCAGTCTGAGTAAACATGCAATTTTCTACCCGAGATGATTTGAAAATGGCCACATTGACTGCGCTGCCACTTTAAACCACTGCCTGGCTTCTTAGATGCAGGATAAATGGATGCAAATACAAGCCTGAACCATAAATTAGCCAGCATTGGGACGTTCTGAGATGATAAGCAGTAATAGCCAGAATCTGGCATTCAGTTGCAAAATCAAACCCCATATGAAATGCTTTAGTGGATACTGTGTAATTCAGCATTTCATTCAGAGATTCAACCTTTAAATGCTGGTCACTACATTTACATTTAGTCATTTAGCAGACGCTTTTATCCAAAGCGACTTACAAATGAGGACAAGAAAGCAACTTACACAACTATAAGAGCAACAATGAATAAGTGCTGTAGGCAAGTTTCAGGTCTGTAATGTCTAAGAAGGAAAGTAAATTTTTTTTTTTTTTTGTGTACAGTTAGTGGTATATCCAGAGAGGCAATTGCAGATTAGGAAGTGAAGTGGAGACTAAATAGTTGAGTTTTTATTCTTTTCTTGAAAATAGCGAGTGACTCTGCTGTTCTGATGCAGTTAGGGAGTTTATTCCACCAACTGGGCAGATTGAGCGTGAGCGTTCGCGAAAGTGATTACTTCCCTCTTTGGGATGGAACCACGAGGCGACGTTCATTCACAGAACGCAAGTTTCTGGAGGGCACATAGATCTGCAGAAGCGAGAGCAGATAAAAAGGAGCAAGGCCAGAAGTCACTTTGTAGGCAAACATCAGAGCTTTGAATTTGATGCGAGCAGCAACTGGCAGCCAGTGCAAACGGACTAGCAGGGGAGTGACATGTGCTCGTTTAGGTTCATTGAAGACCTAAAGGGATAGCTCATTTAAAAATACTACAGTCAAATGATTAATAGCGAAAAAGTTTGTATTAACATTAGGGCTGCACAATGTATTGTTTCAGCATCGATATCGCAAAGTGAACATCCACAATAGTCACATAGCAGGATATGCAATGTTGAGTTATGATTATAGGTGACCAGGAGAATCAGTTTACCACACATGAGAACTGTGAGTTTAACCATAATGGAGTGAAAGTGTAATATTTGCACATTTTTTTAAGGTCTGACAGAGTTCAAAGTATTCAGAAACATATAGTATTTTTTAAATAAAGAATACTTTTATCGAATTATTTATGCAGTAAAGACTGTTGTAGTGTTATTTTACATTGATTACTCAAATTCTGTACTTTGATTACTATTTGACTGCCCCGAAAACCATAAAACACTATTATTGATCACACTTTTGTTCTGTCTTTGCTCTTGTGTATTCATCTATGCTTGTAATTTGCTTGTTACATTTCATGTAAAATTAACTTCCCTATAGAATCATCCCAATCAATCTAATTTATTCAATTCTTTCCAAATAGCCATTTTCAAATTATATTTTGAAATTATATAAACAGTATATTGCAATATTTATTGCGGAAAAATTAAACATTTTTCCAATATTGTGCAGCCTTTATTTATATAATGGATGTGTACTCACTATCTATAAATATTGTGTATATATAAATAACATATAATTTACAGTTATATATATATATATATATATATATATGTGTGTTTGTATACAGTCTCACACACACACACACACACACACACACACACACACACACACACACACACACACACACACACACACACACACACACACACACACACACACACAAAATAAACATACACAGCTCTGATTTTGGATGCTATCATTCATTTGACAGCACTATTTAAAAATTGTTTTAAACCTTTAGGAGTTTCTTTCTTCTGCTGAACAAAAAAATTGAAGATATTTTGAAGAATGCTGATTGGTGGCACCCACTGACTTCCATAGTAGGAAAAAACATAATACACCATAAAAAACAGCAGTGATTTTAACGTTACAAAAGCTTTAAAACTTTGAAGTAAAAATCAGTGTTCTGCTTAACAGTAGCTAAATAACTGTAAATTGACCCCCTGCATGACACTTTACCTTTTGCTTTTATTATTGTACTTTGTTTTTTTTTTCCACATCAACAATGTACATGAGAGTCTTATGTTACATCTAATTATGTTGACAAATGGTTTGTTACATTCCTTTACAGCAGGAGGGTCCAAACTCTGTCCTGGAAGGTCGGTGTCCTGCATAGTTGTTTCGCTCCAACTTCCTCCAACATGCCTGCCTGGAAGTTTTAAGTGTACATAGAAAGAGCTTGACTAGCTGGTTCAGGTGTGTTTAATTGGGGTTGGAACTAAATTATGCAAGACACCAGCCCTCCGGGACCGAGTTTGGACACCTTTACAGTAATGTGTGTTCACATATTGTAATGACCAAATTGTCAACACGTTGACAACAAGTGAAGCATTGCAGTGTTCCATACAGTTTCAAATAACTCACTGTGCAAGCTTCAGTGGAACTCTCTGGCTCGTTTTTTGATGCCATGGGGCCGCTACACAAATGATGTTGTTAAAGGTCATAAGAAGTGCTTTGAAATATGCATTTTTATCCGGTGTTTGACATAGGGCTCTATTTTGACGATCTAAGTCCAAAGTGCAGGGCGCAACAGCATTAAGAGCATGTAAGAATCCACCTTTGCAATTTTAACAAAAAAATCCGCTTTGCACTGTGGCGCATGGTCTACCAGGGTTGAGCTTATTCTTTTCATGAGTTATGGGTGTGTTTTGAGAATAAACTAATCAGAGTCTCATCTCCCATTCCCTTTAAGAGTCAGTTGCGCCATAGCGCATTTGCTATTTACATGGCAGACTTTGTAAGTAGAAAAACTGAACGCTTCACTAGCGAGAAAACAGTTAAACAGAGCATCAACAGCGTAAGAATGAGCCTCCTCGTTATTTACTTTTTCACTTTCCCTCTCTTCCCTGCATAAGGAAACGTGTTGTACGCATAGACATCCATTAGCCTATATAATTAATTTTGTTTATCAAGCACAAAGCACATTTGTTTCAAATCTACTTCTAAATTCAGTTCTAATTTCCAGCAAACGAACAAATGAACAATAATAACGAAGTGTGCTAAAAAAAAACAAACACACATGCTGAGTTATACCCAAACACACATGCTGTGCCCCAAATGGTCCAAAACCTGACAGGTGGGCAAATCTAAGCTTGTTTTTAATAAAACAAATCTAAATATGGATATAATCACTACTACTACTAATAATAACTTTATACAAAAGAAAATTGTCATGAATAAACTGAAAAAAAAAACTCGAGATGAAGAAGGCATGAAGACAGTGGTTTTTATATTTATGTAAAAAAAAATTTGTAATATTTTAATCCTTTAATTCTTTTTCATTTGTAAAGATATTTGTGTATTGCTGTACATCATAGTTGTATTAAGCAATGTTTAAGTGAGGCGCACAACTAACACGCTCTGCGCTGGACTTTAGATCTCCTCTAGCTGGTCCATTAAACAGTCTATTTTAGTGCCTCAAAATAGCAATGCGCCAGAAATGCGCCTTAACACGCCTCCTTTTTTAGACCAGAACGCCTATGGTCGCACATATGAGTGCAAATGCATTTGCCATTTAAACAGCGTGGTGCAAAACTTCAAAACGACGCTTGCGTCAAGCTTAAACTATGTGTATGAATTATGGTGTATGATAGGGCCTATGATCTCAACCGAAATATGAAGAGAGGGTGGGACATCATGTAGCCCCTCCCCCCTTTTAACAGCCAATAGCATTTAGTTTCTTTCACAGCTCTGCAAGTGAGAGTGGTTGAGCTCAAGCACTTCAAATGAAAAGCAAATGAGAAGCGTATTGAAGGGGCGGGCATGTCAGACGATAGAGAGCATTTGATTGGTCAAGATTTGGAGAGAAACTGTAGTACGTGAAAAAAAATCATTGATCCATTTAGGCGGATGTGACAAACTGCAAGATTTGGATGTTTATATCAGTTTTTTATTTTCTAAACGCGTACTTTGTCACTGTTACTTAAATATACTTAAATCTAACAGACTGAGACTAATATCTATATTGTTTTATTTTAATTTCACATTAGTTAGGTGAATGACACAGAACAGTTTTATATTTTATGTTTTTGCATTTATTTTGCTTGCGGAAAGCTGCTTGAGGTCAGGCCTGGATTGGCTAATCGGGAGGACCGGGAGAATTCCCGGTGGGCCAGTACTTTTTTGGCCGCGAGGGCCGGTGTCTCTAGCTCCAGACTCTGTTGCTCTCAGCAGTCGCACTTTTTTCATTTATTTATTTATTTGACCACAGCCTCACTCTTTTTATTCATTATTTTGCCGCAGCTCCGCTCTTTTTATCTACTTCTCGCAGCCTCGTGAGCAAAATGCTGCCTGCAGGTTGAGTAACTACACTGAGAAAAGCTGCTGTGGTTCAGTGGTCATCACGTTGCATTACAATGCTGTTGACCTGGGTTCGAACCTCATCTGAGAAGTTCATTTTTTTTCTTTTTTTGTAAGACATATAATACTTTTAGGGTTGTTGAACATTTAAAGTTCTTAAGCAGCTGTTTTCTTGAAAAAGACGTGATAGTTTCATTAGAAACTGATTTGGAAATGACCTTATTTTAATATAGTCCATTGTGAACTGAGGTGGGCCAGTTTGAGGATTGAAACTCTAGGGTTGAAAAGGAGTCCAACTTCCCTGCTTGAGGTTAACTTTACCTGCTTTTGATGACATTTTTACAAAAGTATAATGTAAATGCTAATACCTCAAAATGTTGGTGTATTAATATTGTATGTGTTAATGAAATACAGCAGGTTACTGTAAATCTAGAAACACCTCTTCCGTATTTTAACTGTAAATCAAGTCAACGGGTCCCAGCATTCTTCTAAATATCTTCTTTTGTGTTTAACAGAAGAAAGCAACTGAAATGTGTTGTGAACAAGTGCAGGCTGAGTAAATGATGACAGAATTTTCATTTCTGGATGTACTATTCCTTTAAAATAAAAGACCAAATCATCCAACCACCAATGCACAAATATAATAATGGATGACATTTACCAGGGACATTTTGCAAACACAACCATCCTTAGCTGCTTATTATCCCCCCAAAAAACTAGAGCAGGTGAGTAAATTTCAAGCCAACAGTTAACCTTTTGCAGGCAGGAATAAAATGTCAATAACAAAGAGACGGAGCAAACATTTTCAGATGATGTGACAGCAGCAATAATGACATAAAGGTCAGTACTCACTTTATACGAGTAAGGCATTTTGCTCAGGTCAATTCCATCCTTTACCAGTTTATCCCGAATCATTATCTTCAGCTTGAGTTTGGGATACACCACCGGCTCCTTATGGATCTCCAAAGTTGTTATGTCACTGGAAAATCCAATCCTTGGCCTGTCGCAGGTTGAGTTGACCCATGATTTAGTGCTTTTCTGTTTGCAGTCACTAATTTGAGATGTATTTGGGTGTGTGCCATGAGGAAGGGGTTCCAGGGTGAAATATAGAGCTGGTGCCACTTTCTTGTCTTCATCCCGGAGTCTCTCCACAGCCCGGAGGAGCTTTTCCCTGTGGTGTGGAGAGATGACCCCGATGGCATCCAGGTCAGGGTTTCCTATCTGTTTGCACACCTCCAGGTCATCATAACCATTATCAACGAAAGACTCCACATACTGACACAGCTGAAGGGTTTTCAGCCACTCATAGACAATAGTGGGTCCGTTGCTCATCATTCCCAAATCACTGGACATTCCCAAAATCCATTCCCAAGTGGCACATACTTCCCATTTCAGTGCCAGAGATGTCAACACTGTGAGAAATTTTGTTTTATTATATTGAGTTGACTATTGTAAAGTAGAAAATATTAATATTACATCCCCAAACAGCGATTATGAATCGTAATGTTTGTTTTTAAGTGCAAAATGTATGTAAACAAAGTTTAAAGTGCATCATATTGACGTCAATTCAGTCACAACTTAGCTTGCTCTATCAAATATAAGAAAATCAAGGACAAACATACGAAAATGCCCTCATGAAAGTGTTTGTTTCCTCACATAATCCATATTTAAGTTCCTAATCGACGTTTATCTCCTGTTTGGTCATCAAAACACCATCAGTGTGAGAATCGCTGTTTAAATCCAGTGTCAGAGAGGCGCTTGTTTCCGCGAGTCGGTTTATACTCCATTGATCCGATAGGGAAATATAAACAGGGGGAAAGGAAAACAAAGGAGAGATGTGGCTTCTGTTGAGCACCGGTCCAGCCAGACTGAGAGTGTCGGAGTAATTCAGCGAGCGCTAGACGCCAAATTGAAGTTTCCCTCCCCTTTATTTTGAAGCGCCTTCACAGCGGCTTTCTGGTTGATTTTAGAGCCTCCTGCAGGCCGCGGGCAGAACTGCAGCGCTATTTTACAGGTGTATGCAAGGAAGGTAATTCATTTTATAAAGGGATAATTCATGCAAAATATAATATTAACTCACTATTTAATCATTGTAAACCTTTAAGAGTTTTTTTTTCTGTTAAACACAAAAAAATATATATTTTGAAGAATGTTATAAACTGATAACCATTGACTTATATAAAACAAATACCATTCATTCATTCATTTTTTTTATCGGCTTAGTCCCTTTATTAATCAGCAGTCGCTACAGCGGAATGAACAGTCAACTTATTCATGATATGTTTTATGCAGCTCATGCCTTTCCAGCCGCAACCCAATAAGGGGAAATACCCATAAAAGCTTGCAATCCTAAACATACATCAAAGCTAATTTAGTTTATTTAATTTCATTCATCTTTAAAGTCCTATTTGTTTTAATTTAGCGAGAATAAAAGCAGTTTTAATTTTTTTAAACACCATTTTAAAATCAATATTAGCCCAATTAAGCTTTTTTTTTTTTTTTTTTTTTTGGGTAGTCTACAGAACAAACCATCGTTATACAATAACTTGCCTAATTACCCTAAGCTAGTTAACCTAATTAACCTAGTTAAGCCTTTAAATGTAATTTTAAGCTGTATAGAAGTGTCTTGAAAAATATCAAGTAAAATATTATTTACTGTCATCATGGCAAAGATAAAATAAATCAGTTATTAGAGATGTGTTGAAAAAATCTTTTATCCAATAAACAGAAATTGGGGGAAAAATAAACAGTGAAGCTAATAATTCTGACCTCAACTTTATATATACATCAGTGACTGCATTCAAATAATTAATGCTTGCTTACAGGACAGCCACTGGCACTGCTTTTGACAAAAGCGTCTTCACATATATATTATATATATATATTATATATATACATATAATATATATATATATATATATATATATATATATATATATATATATATATATATATATATATATATATATATATATATATATATATATATATATATATATATATATATATATATATTAATGTCAAAGATGACCTTTGGTTAACTTTGTATATTTCTCACTCTACAAAAAGGATCATCTAAACCAGAAATGCCCAAACTAGGACCCGGAAGTACCCCAAAGTAGGAGCAGATGGCCATCCCATGAAAATGGTTTAGAGATTGTAATTTTAAATGTAATGTAACCTTTTATTTGTTTGTTTTATTGTTAAGCTACAAAAAAGTATCTGAAATTAAATATTTTAATTTAAATGTTGTAAAAGAAACTGGTTTAGTTTGAAATAGGACAGATAGAGGATAATGCAGAGACTTTGGTGAGTGATGCAGGCAAAGGCTGATTCTGTTTGCAGTGTATTTAACGTTGAACGGCACTGTGTTGTAAACGTTTTATTGTTGTTTTATTGAAGTCATATTGCATTTATAATACATTGGTTAATACGATTTAAAGTAATGTTGTCTATTTTTTAATATCATGAAAAAATTATATGAATTAGGAAATTACCCATGGCAGCTTTATTATAAAATAGTTTGGTATGTGTATCTTTGGCCCACAGCTCTTAATGATATTTGGTTTTTGGCCCTTCATGTGAAGTAGTTTGGGCACCCTTGATCTGAACAATACAAGTGTAATACATCTTTAAGCTTCTATTTTCTTTCTTTGCATTAGAACGTGTCCTGATTTCAATTCCATTATATTTGGAGTACATTTTATAAAAACTACAAATTTGAATTGATATAATTATTCAGAAACTCAATACGTGTACGACAAGTAAAGGGTAAGTAAATGAAGACTAAGTTTTCAGTTTTGGGTGAACGACCTCTTTAATGTCTGACAATGTGAAATATCGGTGGCTCAGTGGTTAGCACTGTCGCCTCACAGCAAGAAGATTGCTGGTTCGAGTCCCACAGTTGGCATTTCTGTGTGGAGTTATTATGTTCTCCTCGTGTTGGCGTGGGTTTTCTCTGGATGCTCCTGTTTCCCGCACAGTCCAAACAACTGCAGTTTAGGTGAATTGAATAAACTAAATTGGCCATAGCATGAGTGAGTGTAAGGGTGTATCCCAGTACTAAGGTTGCAGCTGGAAGGTCATCTGCTGTGTGTATATATATATATATATATATATATATATATATATATATATATATATATATATATATATATATATACATATATACATATGCTGGAATAGTTCGCAGTTCATTCTGCTGTGGCGACCTCTGAAATAGACTAAACCGAAGGAAAATGAAGATTTTCAAATTAAGAGCGTCTTAGTTTTTCATTCAGTTTTTAAAGCAGCACCATACAATTGTTGAAATAACACTATAATCTTTGCATTCAAGCACTTTCAATGACCTCTGTTTGTTTTTAAGTACTTTCCAGGCCTTGGATTCAAATGTGGAGTGCTTTGAAGTGTGGGAACCCTTGCTGACAAACTCCACAGTGACATCTAGTGGCCAACATGTGTAAAATGATGTGTGGAATCAAAATGGCTTGAGAAAAGTCGTTCTGTTACATTTATTTTTTCTCCATTGCACAGTTATGTCTATAAACATGTTTCCTAAACTGTCGGGTGGCAGCAGATTAAGACAAACATTCATGTGAAAGTCTGATTAATAAAACTGTACATAATCATAGTCAGCTATGATGAGGAAAAACCAGCACAGACAATCACCTCCCCCAAAAAGCTGAGCATTTTCAGGACAGCAGGTTTCCTTACAGCGAATCCAAACGAAAATAACAATAATATTGAGCTAAAATAACAAATAATAAACCACCTCGATTTTTCCATTTGCAAATATCTCACCAGCAGGACTACAAAAATAAAATAAAATAAAATGACACAATATAATAACGCAGATGGATGTAAACACGATATCATGCTGCCGTTTGTGCAAGAGAAATCATTACACAATGACAACCAATCATTATGAGGTCGACCAATCAGATCGCTCGCAACAATAACTTCATGAATAATTCAGCGAGAACATAAACATAACCACACCCCCTTTTGCTTCAAATTACACAATAAAAACACTCATCCGCAAATGATTTATATACACATATATATATATATATATATATATATATATATATATATATATATATATATATATATATATATATATATATATATATATTCAATGTATAAATATATTATAAATATATTAGTATATCATTAAACTGGCGATGAGGACAAATCTGAGAGTGTGAGCCACCACATTAACACATAGCATCGGTCTTGTTTTGGTCCTTCATAAAAGAAACATCATGTCTAAAGTAATGCGACTACAAAAATATGAATCATATAATGACGTTGAGGTTATTATAATATAAAACATAGTGCAAAACCACACAACTGCCCATAGAAAAGAAACATTGATGAAGCAGAGAAGCTGGGTTCAATTTTCAGTTGGTCCACTCTGAAAAATGGCTGTTTTGGTAGATATTTAAATTATTTACACAAACGTGAATCTGCGTATACAGTTGAAGCCAGAAGTTTACATCCACTGTATAAAAAGGCACATAACCATTTAAAAAAAAAAAAGAGTCAGAAGAGTCAAACTTTTTCTCTTTTAGGTGAGTTTGGATTATCAAATGTGTTTCTGTTCTGTTTAATAGCAGAATAATGAGAGAGAGATCTTTTGAGAAATTGTTATAACTTTTCTTGAAAGTCAAGTTTACATACAATATGATTATTCTGCCTCTGAAAAGCCAGATTACAATTAGCTAAATTACACTGGAAATCGAATAATTGTTTGGGACATGTCCTGTGGTCTGATGTAAATAAGATTGAACTGTTTGGCCATAATGACCAGAGTTACATTTGGAGGACAAAGGGGAAAGCTACAAGCCTAGGAACACCATCCCAACTGTGAAGTATATGGGCGGCAGCATCATGTTGTGGGGCTGTTTTTCTGCAGGAGGGACTGGTCCACTTCACAGCATAGATGGCATCATGAAGACAGAACATTATGTAGAAATACTAAAGCAACATCTCAAGACATCAGCCAGGAAATTAAAACTTGGCCACAAATGGGTCTTCCAAACAGACCATGACCCTAAGCATACTACCAAATTAGTTAAAATGTGCTTTAAGAACAACAGAGTGAATGTTTTGGAGTGGCCATCACAAAGCCCTGATCTCAATCCTATAGAAAATTTGTGGGAGACCCTGTTGCAAGACAGCCAACAAATCTGACTCAGTCACACCAATTCTGTCAGGAGGAATGGGCCAAAATTCCAACTATTGTGAAAAGCTTGTGGAAGGACACCCAAAACATTTGACCAAAGTTATACAGTTTAAAAGCAAAGCTACAAAAATACCAAGGAAATGTATGAAAACTTTTGACTGTCTAGAAATTAATTTAAAAAAAAATCTCTAATTATTCTGCCATTTAGCAAATGTAAATGATTTAGGTAATCCTAACATTATAGTAAGCAAATAGTAAACGTTTAGTATGATTTACCATCAGACTTTTTTTTTTAAATGGTCATGTTCCTTTTTTTAGTGTATGTAAACTTCTGGCTTTAAATGTATTTTCATAAAGTACTATATGTTTTTATAAATATATATACAAGTTTGGAAGAATATACTTTTTTTATTTAAGGCTAAGGCTGCATTTATTTCATCAAACACACAGTACATAACTGTAAAATAGTATTACACTTAAAAAATAATCTGTTAATATATTTAAAAATGTAATATATGTCCTTTTCCAAAAGCTTAATGCTCAGCATCATAACTTTAGTCTTCAGTGTTGTATGACTCTTAATCTATGATCTGCTTGTTCAAACTACTTATTTAAAATGAGCTGAAACAACACAATTCTTTAGGGTTTTTTGAGGACAACTTAAAGGGCACCTATGACGGAAATCATCTTTTGTAAGCTGTTTAGACAGAACTGTGTGCAGATGAAGTGTGTCCACTGTCATATTGTACAGATATAAACAGAATAAGTCTCTTTTTTTTTTGTTTTTTTTTTACATTTTCCTGATGTTGACAGCATCCAAATCTCAGTGATTCTGAGAGCCACCGCAACGTGACGTAGGAGTGCGATTTCCCTGCCCACCAAATTGATTGGCAGACGGCATGTCTCCATAATAACATGCAAAAAACATGCCCACATAACATCTTTTTGCAAAGAAAATGGGATTATAGTATCTGTAACAACCCTCTGTGATCATCTGCATCTCAAGAATTAGTTTTATAAGTTTAAAATGTTTTTAAAACAGAGCACGTTTGTAATGAAGGATTCAGACCTTCAAATCCATCTCAGCGTGAATCAACATTTATCCGTTTCTCATCGTCCTGTTTCTCATTACTTTTATTAAATATAATTATTTGATTATTTGAATGAGTATTAATTGGCCTGCGAACTTAGCTCGAGTGTGAAGCACTTCTGCCATAGAACTACATCTTCAGTAAATCTTTCATTTTTAATTGCATCTTCGACTCTGAGTCTTCTCTTCATCTGACACACCAGACTTTTTCTTGAACTGTTTATCTTAAACCCCAACAGTAATAAAGACAGTATTAAAAAATCGCGGCAATTCTTAACCGCTATAATCACTATGGCCACATGGTGTCAGTAAACGCTTATATATGTGTTTTTGCAGTTCCCAGGTTCTGCAGATTGCAATTTCCCAAATTTTGCTTGCCAATCTTAAGCCAGTTGTAATCAAATATTTTGGTTCAATTTGGAATTTCCCCAACCAGCGCAGAGCCCGGGGGACATGAGTGAGTACTCTGACTTGGCCCACCCTGGTCGATGTGTGTGTGTTTGTGTACTGCTAAACGGCATTTGTGTGTGACTGATCATTTCAGAAAGGCTTGAATAAACTCGACCACAAATACATAAAATAAACTTACTTGGTATTTTTGACTAGTGAGCTGTATTTCAGCTTCATCCAAGTCTGTCTCTGTCACTGACTGCTGTTTATCTGACGTAACGGAGGAGAAGCAGACACACACGTGGGAACGGTGGGCGAGGAGATGCAGCTCATTTGGATTTAACACTACAAAAACAGCTACACTGTCTCCAGACACCAAAATGGGCAGATTCTGGAGGCTATATTAAATAATCTAATGGGTATTTTGAGCTGAAACTTGAAAGACATAATCTGGAGACGCCAAAGGATTATTTTACATCTTGTAAAAGGGGTAAAATAAGTGCCCTTTAATTGTTTTGTGTTCAATCCACTTCAGTTTGTTATGTTAACTTAACCGATTTGTGTTAGGACAGCATGCATGAATTGTGGAACCCTGCATTTTTACAGTGCAATATGCTAATATGATGCTCAAAAAATACCTATTATTTTTATAAATGATAAAAAAAAGGTTTCATATTTTTGTGGAGATTTTGAATACCAAGATTATTTATTTATTTATATATATATATATATATATATATATATATATATATATATATATATATATATATATATATATATATATATATATATATATATATATATTTTTTTTTTTTTTATTAATTAATTGAACCCTGAACAAATGTATCAATTTCCACAGAAATATTTTGCAGATGACACTTTTAATTGAAAACAAGAATTTTTATTATTATTATTATTATTGATGAATTAAGCTGTAAATTAGCATATTAGGATGATTTCTGAAGGATCGTGTGATACCAAAGACTAGAGTAATGTTGCTGATAATTCTGCATTTAATCACAGAAATAAACTGCATAAACTATATTTAAATAGAACATATTTTAAACTTAAAAAAATGCACATTATTATTATTAACATTATTATTATTATTATTATTATTTAGTTTAATAGTCAAATTAATTTAAGTGTCAAATTAATCATTAAAAATGCACATTATTATTATTATTATTATTATTATTATTTACAATTAATTTAATTTATTGGTCAATTTAATTAAGCCTTGGGAAATTGCACATTATTATTATTTTTAAAAGTAGTTTAATTTCTTACTCAAATTAATTTGAGTGTCAATTTAATTATTTATTTTACGTTTTTTTAAAGCACATTAATATTTTTTTTACAATTAATTTAATTTAATGGTAGATTTAATTCAGCCTTGAGGAAACATGCACACTATTATTTCTTTATTTAATATTTATTTTAATTTAACATTCAAATTAAAGTGTCAGTTTAATCATTTGATTAGTTTTTTTTAATCCACAATATTATTATTATTATTTATTTTACAATTAATTTAATTCAGGGAGAAAATGCACATTAATATATTATGTTTTAAAATAGATTTTAATTCAATAGTCAAATTAATTTAAGTGTCAATTTAATAATTTAAAAATGCACCTTATTATTATTATTACAATAATTTAATTTATTGGTCAATTTAATTCAACATTGGGGAATTAAACAAAAAAATCATTTAATTTAATTTATTAGTAAAATTAATTTGTGTCAATTTAATTTGTAATTTAATTTTTAAAATGTACATTAATATCATTATTATATCTTTATTTTTTTACAAATGAATTTACTAGTCAATTTACGTCAGCCTTGGGGAAAAATCCACATTAATATTATTATTATTATTATTTTAAATGTATTTTAATAGTCGAATTAATTTAAGTGTCAATTTAATAATTAAAAAATGCATAATATAATTTTTTTGCAATTAATTTTTATTCAATAGTAAATTTAATTTAAGTGTCAATTTAAATGCACATTATTAGTACTATTTTAATTAATTTAATGGTCAATTTAATTCAGTCTTGGGGAAAATTTATTTTAATTAAATAATCAATTTAATTTAAGTGTCAATTTAATTATTTATTTGATCTTTTTTAAAATTGCACATTATTAGTATTTTTTTTTACAATTAATTTGTTAGTCAATTTAATTCAGCCTTCAGAATAAAACACATTATTATTTTCTATTTATTTATTTAAAATGTAATAGTCAATTGAATAATTTGTTTTAATAAAAAAAATGCTTATTATTAATATTATTATCATCATTTTAAAAACAACTATGGCATTTTATTATACATTATATTTAATATTATGATTGATCTATTACAGCCTTGATGAGCCTCTTCAATAAAAAAAGCAAATATTCCAAACTCTGATGCCACACACAGCATGTTTTAAATGATAACGAACGATTTTCTCCTCCTCTCAATGGGAACAACTTTCAAAGCAAAGCAACTCTTTGGAGTCTAGTCAGATCACAGCCAGCATCCTCATCACTGACTGCGTCTGTCAGCACTCTCACGTTTGTCTTCAGAAGTATTCATATTTACAACATTTGGCAGCAATGTGACAACAAAATCAGCCCCATAAGAAAATAACAAGCATCAACAGATCTGACAGATGCTCCTAATTCAACACAAATAGCAGCAATGTCTTGCACCTCATAAATAAGAAAGACACACTTAAAGAAAACATATATGCTTTTCAAATATATTGAATCTTCAGTTTTTTTATAGAAACGCGAGCATACACATATTCCGGCATACATGTATGTCCACCAACGCACACACGTACAGTATACGCACAGGAGGTCGAGGTTAGCATATATTCATGGGTCGCAAAGCAAAGGCAGAAGGTAAACCCCTCTGTGACCGAGAGGATGGTCACTTCCACTGCAGCAACAAACACAGAGATAAGATATATTCGGCTCTCTGTGAGGATGAGCAACTCATGCATTTGTCCATCCCAAAAAGGCTTCTTAGAAAAAAAGAAATCCATTCGTCGTGTATTTCGGATGAGGAATGCAACAGGGTTCTGTACTGGGTCCCCCCTATAAACTGCGGGATTTCCTCATCCCGGAGCGGTTACGTTGAATTGCGGAAATATGGGGGAGGGACTTGTTTTGCATATGAAGATTCAGTATTCCGACACATTCCTCCGGCGTCCATCAATCATCACAAGGCACATAATCAAGATCATGCCTCACGCTTCTGAACCACACAAAAATAGCAGGACATTTGATTTTAGGAGAGACACTGTCAAAAATAACAATAAATTAAGCATTTTTTTTACGTTTATGAATTTTAAGACTTTGATTTTTCCTTCAACTTTTGATGTTGAAATGATTAACAAAGGTGACTTTTATTGATGACTTTGATAGTTTGAAGCGCTATATTGTCTGGGTCAGTGTTGTAAATTATGATACTATGATACCTTAATTCTCTCTCTTTCTATATATATATTATTTCTTATATAAACGACTAAAATGTCAATAAAATTAACTTTGTTAAACCGTAGAGTTGAATTTTTAACATCAAAAGTCAATATAGCAGGGATCAACATCCCATAATGCAATTCATAACTCTAAATAAATGTAAAAATACCTGTGAATCGTGTACGGAAACTCTTAATAATAGGTATTTTTACAGTGTTTTCAGTAGTTGTTCACCCGGGTCGAACCTGATCAAATCTGAGTCATATTTCACCCTGAATAGTTGACTAAAAAGTGACTTTTATTGATGATTTTCATGGTTTGCAGTGATATATTGTCTGGGTTGTTGTGAATTGTGATACAGAAACCTTAATTCTCTCTCTCTATGTATTATTTCTTATATTAACGACTAAAATGTCAATAAAATTCAATTTGTTAAACCGCAGAGTTGAATTTTTAACATTAAAAGTCAATATAGCAGTGATCAACATCCTATAAGGTGATTCATAACTGTTAATAAATGTAGAAATACCTGTAAATCGTGTACGGAAACTCAAATAACGTGCATTTTTTCCAGTGTATTCAGTAGTTGTTCACCCGGGTGAACCTGATCAAATCGGAGTCATATTTCACCCTGAATAGTTGACTTAAAAAAAAGACTTTTATTGATAATTTTAATAGTTTAAAGCGCTATATTGTCTGGGTTGGTGTTGTAAATTATAATACTATGATACAGAAACCTTAATTCTCTCTCTCTCTATATATATTATTACTTATATAAACGACTAAAATGACAATAAAAGTCACTTGTTTAACCACAGAGTTGAATTTTTAACATAAAAACTCAACAGAGCAGGAATCAACATCCAATAATGTGATTCATAATTTTAAATAAATTTAAGAATACCTGTGAATCGTATAGGGAAATTGTTAATTAATGGGTATTTTTACAGTGTATTCAGTAGTTATTCACCCGGGGCGAACCTGATCAAATCTGAGTCATATTTCACCCTGAATAGTTGACTAAAAAGAGACTTTTATTGATGTTTTTAATAGTTTGCAGTTATACATTGTCTGGGTTGATGGTATAAATTAATCTACAAAACCTGCTAATAAACTGACACTAGTTTCTGTTATTTTACAGACTTATTTCTCTCTCTCTCTCTCTCTCTCTCTCTCTCTCTCTCTCTCTCTCTCTCTCTCTATATATATATATATATATATATATATATATATATATTATTTCTTATATAAATGACTAAAATGTCAATAAAAGTCACTTTGTAAAACTGTAGAGTTGAATTTTTAACATCAGAAGTCAACAGAGATCAATGTCCCATAATGCAACTCATTGTTGTAAATAAATGTAAAAATACCTGTTAATCGTATACGGAAAAGGTTAATGAATGGGTATTTTTACAGTGTTTTCAGTAGTTGTTCACCTGTTCATATCTGAGTCATATTTCACCCTGAATAGTTGACTAAAAAGTGACTTTTATTGATGTTTTTAATAGTTTGCAGTGATATATTGTCTGGGTTGGTGTTGTAAAATATGATACAGAAACCTTAATTCTCTTTCTCTATATATTATTTCTTATATAAATGACTAAAATGTCAATAAAAGTCACTTTGTTTGATTTTTGAACATCAAAAGTCAATAGAGCTGGGATCAATGACCCATAATGCGATTCATTACTGTAAATAAATGCAAAAAAAGTGACTTTTATTGATGATTTTAATAGTTTGCAGTGATATATTGTCTGGATTGATGTTGTAAATTACTCTACAAAACCTGCTGATAAACTGCCTCTAGTTTCTGTTATTTTCAGACTTATTTCTCCCTCTATATATATATATTATTTCTTATATAAACGACTAAAATGTCATTAAAATCCTCTTTGTTAAACCGTAGAGTTGAATTTTTAACATCAAAAGTCAACAGAGCAGGGATCAACATACCATAATGCGATTCATTTCTGTAAATAAATGTAAAAATACCTGTGAATCGTATACGGAAAAGGTCAAATAATGGGTATTTCTACAGTGTATTCAGTAGTTGTTCACCCGGGTTGAACCTGATCAAATCTAAGTCATATTTCACCCTGAAATCTGAGAAACTCAAAATGATAGCTTGCTTGCAAAAAATATTAAGCCAATTTTTTTTTCCAAGTTAAATGTTTTTTTGCACATTTGCAAGACAATTAGGCAGATTTTTGTTCTTTATTTTGCAAAAATAAATAAATAGATATTAATGGTTCATGGTAGTGTATGTACCGTCTCAAATTTATACTAATCTAAATTTATGCTAAATTTTACACAAAAAAGCTTAATTTCCTTTATAATAAATATTATTCTTTTGACTTTGGAGTGAAATATGAGCCAGAAATATTTCATATTTCATCTTAAAATCTGAGAAATAGTAAATTATAGGTTACTTGCAAAAAATAAAGCCAATTTTTCTACTTTCTTGGACAATTGATAAATATTTAAGCATTATGGTAGTATTTGCACTCTCAATGTTAAACTATGTTCTTATTAAATTTTACACTAAAAACCCTCAAAAATGACATTTAAAAAATAAGCTAAAGTGTCTTTGTTTTTTCTTGAGTGAAATATGGGCCAGATGTGTTATGAAAGATTCACCTGCATTCCTTACACTCTAAAAAAATGCCAATTTCTGTGTAAAACATAGACAAAACCAACATCTAGGTTAATTTCTTTTTAAATTATTTATAAATATATTCTTTAGAACATTTGTTATTGTCCATATTTATCCCAAGTTGGCCTGGAAAAAAAAAACATGTTTTTTTTAGAGCGAGTGTACATTTAAAAAAATCCTTCACCAGTGTCAACAAAGCATCTAGTGTACATCAAAGTCTGAGCTCCTCCCTAATAGCTCTTTAGAGACCTGATTCAGTGTAAACCAATGTGTCCTTCAGACAAAACAACAAACCAAATGATGCATAACCAAGCCAGGCCAAATAATCCCATGATATGTGGTAAATACAGCAACTTCCAGCCCTTTAGAGGTGAAATTAAATGATCCTTCATCCCCCTTTAATATATATATATATATATATATATATATATATATATATATATATATATATATATATATATATATATATATATATATATATATATATATATATATATATATATATATATATATATATATAAGACAATCTGGCCTTTTCCATAACAAACGTGATTACTGAAGGAGTCTTGTGAAACACTGGTTATATTTCACCCTACATTCACAACAAATATATTGCATAAAGAACAAGATTCTCTTCATGCAAAATATTAATTCCAGGGTGAAATATCAATCAGAAATATATTCACACGACTCGCACTGTAAAAAGCGATGACATGCTTTACTTTAAAAAAGTGAGTTAACTCGTTGATTTAAATGGGACAAGTAGATTTTAATTTAAAGCGATAAACCTAGTGTAAGTCAACTTATTTTTTATAATTAGTTAACTTAATACCTTTAAGGTAATAGGTTTACTCACTTAAAATATAGTAAACTAATCACTTTAAAAGCAATGGGGTTACTTTAAAAAATTGTTAACTCATTGCTATTAAAGCGATTAGTTGACTGCACTTAGAGTGAGTAAACTCATTGCTTTTAAAGCGATTAGTTGACTTAATAAAGTAAGTAAACCCATTGCTTTTGACTCACTTTAAGTAGAGTCAACTAATCGCATTAAAAGCAATGGGTTTACTCACTTTAAGTAGAGTCAACTAATCGCTTTAAAAGCAATGGGTTTACTCACTTTAAGTAGAGTCAACTAATCGCTTTTAAAGCACAGGGTTTACTCACTTTATTAAGTAGAGTCAACTAATCGCTTTAAAAGCAATGGGTTTACTCACTTTAAGTAGAGTCAACTAATCGCTTTAAAAGCAATGGGTTTACTCACTTTAAGTAGAGTCAACTAATCGCTTTAAAAGCAATGGGTTTACTCACTTTATTAAGTAGAGTCAACTAATCGCTTTAAAAGCAATGGGTTTACTCACTTTAAGTAGAGTCAACTAATCGCTTTAAAAGCAATGGGTTTACTCACTTTAAGTAGAGTCAACTAATCGCTTTAAAAGCAATGGGTTTACTCACTTTAAGTAGAGTCAACTAATCGCTTTTAAAGCACAGGGTTTACTCACTTTATTAAGTAGAGTCAACTAATCGCTTTAAAAGCAATGGGTTTACTCACTTTATTAAGTAGAGTCAACTAATCGCTTTAAAAGCAATGGGTTTACTCACTTTAAGTAGAGTCAACTAATCGCTTTAAAAGCAATGTGTTTACTCACTTTAAGTAGAGTCAACTAATCGCTTTAAAAGCAATGGGTTTACTCACTTTAAGTAGAGTCAACTAATCGCTTTAAAAGCAATGGGTTTACTCACTTTAAGTAGAGTCAACTAATCGCTTTAAAAGCAATGGGTTTACTCACTTTAAGTAGAGTCAACTAATCGCTTTAAAAGCAATGGGTTTACTCACTTTAAGTAGAGTCAACTAATCGCTTTAAAAGCAATGGGTTTACTCACTTTAAGTAGAGTCAACTAATTGCTTTTAAAGCACAGGGTTTACTCACTTTATTAAGTAGAGTCAACTAATCGCATTAAAAGCAATGGGTTTACTCACTTTATTAAGTAGAGTCAACTAATCGCTTTTAAAGCAATGGGTTTACTCACTTTATTAAGTAAAGTCAAGTAATCGCTTTAAAAGCACAGGGTTTACTCACTTTAAGTAGAGTCAACTAATTGCTTTTAAAGCACAGGGTTTACTCACTTTATTAAGTAGAGTCAACCAATTGCTTTTTAAAGCATGGGTTTACTCAGTTTAAGTTAACTACTCACTTTAAAAGCAACGGGTTTACTCACTTTTTAAAGTAAAGTCAACTAATTGTTGTTAAAGTCTAGAAATCGCTTTTTACAGTGCCCCCTTTCCTAAAAAACAAAACAATAAAACGCACTAATTTCCTACATGAAATCACTAGACATGCAATGTTTTCTTGCACTAGTGACAGATTATCAGAAGCATTAAGCTTGGCAATGCTGCACACGTTAGTCTCTTTTTCATTCGTTGTCTTTCTCCGTGTAGTTTCCTTCGCAGATCGAATGGCAGTGAAAATGACAGCGTGGGGCGGATGACGGTAAACAACGGGGCAGCACCGGTGAAAAGCCTCCTCTACAAGACAAGAACCGCGGCTTTTTGTT
Source organism: Danio rerio (assembly GCF_052040795.2). Lineage (NCBI taxonomy): Eukaryota > Metazoa > Chordata > Actinopteri > Cypriniformes > Danionidae > Danio > Danio rerio. Next base: position 8,245,505 of record NC_141037.1, read on the forward strand.
TTCAGAAGAGGAAACTTTAGTGCCTGGTAATTCCGTCCCGATGCGTTTGGCTTGTCTGGTTCCTTCGCCTCCTGTCTCCTCTGCTGGAGGTAATGCCGCGGGACGTTGTGCCGAGTCTCTAGACATCACAGAGAGGGAAAGAGAAGAGAAGAGAAGGAAGAAACCGAGGAGAGATGATGGATCTGCTGTCTTCTGCTGACTCCCTACAGGCCCTCAGAGCTGGTACCATTTCTTGTCCTTGTATTTCAGCATCATCTGGAGAAGACAAACAGGAATTGTCCATGAAAACAACAATAAATTGGCCAACACAAATATTTTGCGTGGCCTAAAGTATATGGCTGCATTTTAAAACCTAGTGAACTCGAAAGCTGAGAATCGCTTCTGTATTTTAAATTGGATTGCGCATACATACAGAGGTTAGACCAGGGGTGGCCAATCCTGTTCCTGGAGAGCCACCTTCCTGGAGATTTCAGTTGCTACCCATATCAAACACACCTGAACCAATTAATTAGGACCTGAACACCACGTGATAATTACAGGCAGGTGTGTTTGATATGGGTTGCAACTGAAATCTGCAGAAATGTGGCTCTCCAGGAACAGGGTTGGCCACCCCTGGGTTAGACAATGAAACCTAAACACCTAGTTTTAGACCACAATAAATCATTAGTATGGTGTAGGGCCTCCTTTTGTGGCCCATTCAGCATCAATTCTTCTTGGGAATGACAGATACAAATCCTGCACAGTGGCCAGAGGGATTTTGGGCATTTCTTCTTGCAGAATAGGAGCCACGTCAAAATTTGATGCTGTTGGATGAAAATGTTTTTTGACTCGCTCCTCCAAAACACCTCAAATTGTCTTAATAATGTTTAGATCTGGTGACTGTGCAGGCCATATGAGATGTTCAACTTCACTTTCATGTTCTTTAAACCCCTCTGTCATTAGTCGTGCCGTGTGTATTGGTGCATTACACAGCTATTTTACCCGGCAGCCCAAGACCGGTTACTCACTGAAGCTAAGCAGGGCTGAGCCTGGTCAGTACCTGGATGGGAGAGCACATGGGAAAACTAGGTTGCTGTTGGAAGTGGTGTTAGAAAGGCCAGCAGGGGGCGCTCAACCTGTGGTCTGTGTGAGTCCTAATGCCCCAGTGAAACTGAAGGGGACACTATACTGTCAGTGGGCGCCATCTTTCTTTGGGCCTACGGAACGCCATAGTATTCCAAAACAAACACTCATGTTTCACTCTGGGCATGTAATAGTCTTGGTGGTTTGCTTTTTTGGGGCTTCTTCACACTGTAACTCTCCTGGATGTGAGAAAGTAAGTGGAGGTGGACTCAGAGAACAATACATGTTTCACATTGTCCAAATCCCAAGATTTGGCACTATTGTATGTCCCAAATCCACGTCTACACTCAAATGTGTAGTATAAAATTTAGAGTACTAAATAGTATTTAAAAAAAGAATTAGTATGTCCCAAACTGTAGTATGTTGAAAAGGTGTCTCAATAATATTTGTATCTGGTGACTGTGCAGACCATGGGAGAAGTTCAACTTTACTCTCATGTTCATCAAACCACCAGTCTTGAACCATTGGGCGCAAATTGTCCTTCAGAATGGTTCAGTAGTCATTGGCAGTGACGTGCCCATTTAACACAAGTATTGGGCCTGGGGAATGCCATGATATTGCAGCCCAAACAATCACTGATCCCCCCATGCTTCACTCTGGGCATTGAACAGTCTGAGTGGTTTGCTTCTTTGGGGCTTCTTCACACTGTAACTCTCCCAGAATTGGGAAAGACGGTCAGGTGAACTCATTAAAAAACAGTGAATGTTTACATTGTCCATGACTCAAGATTTTTGCTGCTGGCCCCACACAAGAATGCATTCTCTGCATTATTTCCACCAACGTGTTTAAATAGATATCAAACAACACGAACGACTTAGCATTTATTTTCAAACAATCGGTTTAATTTTCAAATATGATACTTTAGGGGTAAACTCTAGTTTGATACTTTAGGGTTAATCTCTAGTTTGATACTTTAAGGGTAAACTCTAGTTTGATACTTTAGGGGTAAACTCTAGTTTGATACTTTAAGGGTAAACTCTAGTTTGATACTTTAGGGGTAAACTCTAGTTTGATACTTTAGGGGTAAACTCTAGTTTGATACTTTAGGGTTAATCTCTAGTTTGATACTTTAAGGGTAAACTCTAGTTTGATACTTTAGGGTTAATCTCTAGTTTGATACTTTAAGGGTAAACTCTAGTTTGATACTTTAGGGGTAAACTCTAGTTTGATACTTTAAGGGTAAACTCTAGTTTGATACTTTAGGGGTAAACTCTAGTTTGATACTTTAGGGGTAAACTCTAGTTTGATACTTTAGGGTTAATCTCTAGTTTGATACTTTAAGGGTAAACTCTAGTTTGATACTTTAGGGTTAATCTCTAGTTTGATACTTTAAGGGTAAACTCTAGTTTGATACTTTAGGGGTAAACTCTAGTTTGATACTTTAGGGGTAAACTCTAGTTTGATACTTTAGGGGTAAACTCTAGTTTGATACTTTAGGGGTAAACTCTAGTTTGATACTTTAGGGGTAAACTCTAGTTTGATACTTTAGGGGTAAACTCTAGTTTGATACTTTAAGGGTAAACTCTAGTTTGATACTTTAGGGGTAAACTCTAGTTTGATACTTTAGGGGTAAACTCTAGTTTGATACTTTAGGGGTAAACTCTAGTTTGATACTTTAGGCGTAAACTCTAGTTTGATACTTTAGGGTTAATCTCTAGTTTGATACTTTAGGGTTAATCTCTAGTTTGATACTTTAGGGGTAAACTCTAGTTTGATACTTTAGGGGTAAACTCTAGTTTGATACTTTAGGGGTAAACTCTAGTTTGATACTTTAGGGGTAAACTCTAGTTTGATACTTTAGGGGTAAACTCTAGTTTGATACTTTAGGGGTAAACTCTAGTTTGATACTTTAGGGGTAATCTCTAGTTTGATACTTTAGGGGTAAACTCTAGTTTGATACTTTAGGGTTAAACTCTAGTTTGATACTTTAGGGGTAAACTCTAGTTTGATACTTTAGGGGTAAACTCTAGTTTGATACTTTAGGGTTAATCTCTAGTTTGATACTTTAGGGTTAAACTCTAGTTTGATACTTTAGGGGTAAACTCTAGTTTGATACTTTAGGGGTAATCTCTAGTTTGATACTTTAGGGTTAAACTCTAGTTTGATACTTTAGGGGTAAACTCTAGTTTGATACTTTAGGGGTAAACTCTAGTTTGATACTTTAGGGTTAATCTCTAGTTTGATACTTTAGGGTTAAACTCTAGTTTGATACTTTAGGGGTAAACTCTAGTTTCTCTCTTTCTCTCAGTGTTTTCTTTGTTGTCTATACGTACAATATGCAGTAAAGCCTGCAGGTGTTATTATGCAATTGATCAGGCTATTGACTGTCTGAATTATTAGACATATTAGAAAAACTGTGAATACAGTTGTGTGTGCATTTATGAAAATATTCATTTGAACAAACAGAAATAAATGTTATATCGATTAGTAAAAGAATCATTCAAATTACATATTATTTGTTTTGTAAAAACATGCAAGGTGTCACAAATAATGATATTTGCTTGATTTGGCCTAAAACCCTATAACTAACAGCCCATGTATGGCTCTAAAAAGCAGAAATTTAGGTGAAGTGCTGACGATCATCTCACATCATGCGCATGTTTGGAGAAGGAGTCTGCGCTGGCCATCATGGCTGCCGTCCTCTCCTCCAGCTCTCCCAGTTTCTGTCCTCTCTCATCCAGCGCTATCCTCGCCCGTGCCAGCTCTCCCACCACACCTGACGCCGCCCCCTTCATTCCCTCCATACCACCAGGACCCGGGATGTGCTGGGCTAGGCTGCGTGAGGCCTTCCCAGCAGCCACCTCTCCAACTGTAGACCACAGCAAACATTGAAGATTTAATTCAGGATCAATATCAGTTTCATTTCAGGTTCAGTTGAATTTTTTAGTCAGCACCACAACGCGGACGCACTGGGGTGCTGTTTTTCCACATGTCAATGTTTATGAATAGTCCACACCAAAAAGAACACAAGTAGTCTTGACAAACCATACACCAGTCTAAAGCTGCAACCCTCAAGCAGCCATTGCAGCTAGATGTGTTTCAATGGGAAGTCTATAAAGAATGTATTTGCTAAATTTGTGTAAGTTGTACAGAAAACGCTTATTAGATATGGAGTACATATCATCGTAATAACAAGATGCAAATGTGCTTTAATTTCAGAATAATTGTAAGCAGGGCTTAACATTAACACTCGCCAACCCACCAAATGCAGGTAGATTTCAGCTTTGGCGGGTTAAACAGTCACTCCCACTAGCCACTTTGGTGGTTTTCTTAAAAGCAGGGTGCAAGTATAAGTCACCCAACATGCGTACAAATGTGATCTTAGAATCGAGAAACAGCACGACTAACAACAATAATTGCTTTCCCGCGAGCAACAGAAAGCAGATGAATACCAAATGAGAGGATGATCAGTTGCGTTATCAGCTGATGTGATGCGCACAACCGTTTAAAGCTAGTGCGCGCAACTTTTTCCTTGCTTGAAGCGACCGTGCGTGGAACGCAACTGTGATCGGTTCTCTTTCATATAGAACAGACAAAAACTTATGCTAATGCACACAGTCTTGCTGCATTCAAGAGCTCCAAATATACCTTTTTGTAAGCAGCACCGGTTGCTTTCGCTTTGAACAGATTATTAATTGGCCTTAAACATGTGATTATCCTTTCATTATCACACACGTTTTTCATCTGCTTTCTTTTGCTTATGGTTATTTTTGTTGATATGGTTTAATTAAGTTTTTTTTTTTTTTTTTTACAACAACATTGGTTTAATGTGAGATGAACTCTCCATTTATTTGTAGTTAACTGGTGAACTGAATTGTTTTTCTTGTTTTTTTTTTTGTTTTTTTTGTTAAATAAAAAGTATAGTATACAGCTTTATTTAGCTTGTTTTGACACATTTAAAATTGTGGCTAAGAAATAATTATTGTTTGGTATGGTCAGAGATAAATTAGGTAAAACTTTAATTTTGAGATCTCAAAATTGGTGTGAAATAAAAACTGCTTGCAGTATAACACTATGAAATCATGACCCATTCGCTTATAAAAGACACACAAAACATGAAATGAATGAGGCATGTGGACAAAACAAAAAATCTAACTCTAAAGTAATTTTAGCATGTGTTATGTAGCGGATGCACCCCGCTACGCACATAAGTTTAAGGATGACCGCTATAAAAAGTGGTCACCCGGAGTCCCCGTTCCTGTTCCCCCAAGCACACACACACAGGCCAAGTTGTCAATAAGGGATATCAGATTTATTAAACAAAAAGATCAAAATCAGAATCAGGGAACAAAAAGGCCAAAACAACAAACAAAACAAGGTACGCTACCTAATATTAAACCTCTTACCTATACCAAAAATAAAATTCCATAAATAAAGCATACAATTCTAACCTCCATAACTAACCACAAAACAGGAGAAAACTGGACAAAAGAAAAAGGGCCTTCCCGTTGATCATTCAGCATTAAGGTAAATATTAGCCACAGCTAACACATGATACCGTCCTAGTACCGTATTTAACTGAGTATCTTACCAGATGACTTTGAAACAGCTTTGGATAAAGGCATTGAACAATCAGCCACCGCTAATGCAGGTTACCGTCCTATTATCGTATTTAACAGAGTATCTCACCGGATTACTTTGAAAAAAAAAGGTTTCAGACAGATCACTGCCGCACAGAGAACTCAGCGAGCTGCACAGACACACACACAAAAGCGGGGGGAAACAGGAAGAGAACTCGATGAGGAGCGTCAACGGCGTGCCTTTATAGCTGGCGCCGCCCCTCTCACAGCTGCACCTGATCTACGCTCATGTGGAGAGAGAGAAAGAGATAGATAATGGAGGAAACACACAGGAACAATACACACTTGCATTGTCAAAATTAAATCTTACTCAATATGTAACACATGTCAAAGTTATATTTATGCATATAAAAAATATTTTCCCAACATTAAAATTGTGGCTAGTGAAAATGCAGAGTGGCTAGTAATGTTGGAAAACTACTTGCCACTGCGGCTGATGATCAAAAAAGTTAACCAAAACACATTTTCTGAGAAGTTGACAGTCATACAGGGCTCGGAATTAACCTTTTTGCTTGATGGCACTGGTGCTCCCAACTTTAAAAAGTTAGGAGCACCAGCCAAATTTACTCGCACCCACCAATTATAAGTACAGTTACTACAAATTTTAATGTTTTACTGCATTTGAAATCAACACTAAACAATCTAACAAACAAACAAAACGACATCTGCATGTCCTGACTTTTTTCAAACAAGAGGTGTGAAAACACCCTGCTGTCTCAGTATGTGAAAAAGACACATACTGTCACTAGTTTGGAAAAAAAGTCAGGAAAGTGGGTGTGTCCAGTTTAGGCGGGAGTGTCCTAGGAGGGAAAGAGGGAAGGTGCATAAAGAGTTGCATAAAATGGGAGTTTCGGTTTGGGCACACGCTGATTTTCACAGAGGCAAAACAAACACAGACACAGTAATCAAATGATTTGCCAAATAACTAAATGGCAAACTTTAACTGCAATTTGGCACTTTCTTTCAGGAACATTACATTCATGGCCCTCATGTCAAGTGAGATTTTATTTTTAATGCAATGTTTGATACCACATGGCGAATGCGAGAAAAAAAAAAAGTTGTGTGTATAAATTATCCTTTCATAAAATGCGGCGAAAATCCTACACAACGGTAATAGTTTGATTGCAGTGTTTACATGTTTACACTTTAAGAGCAGCATTTACAACGGATCTTTAAGTCCATAATATTGTAGTGATATTAACGTACTGTAAACTTTAGTAACTAAATCATTTGACTAAGTCCGTCTTTAAACACTGAAAGAGTACTGCTGACTATACAAACCTTGCCTCTGAATAAACAAACAAAGACACTGATCACACACTTACCAAATCTGTAGAGACAGGAAAATCAACACCAACTGGAGCCGCGTCTTTATTAAAAGGAGACGAGTGGCAAATCGGGATTTCACCATTTCCAGATGAGAAAAGTTCTCGGGTAAACAATGTTCATTAGACACGTATTTTTGTCGAGCGTCGCATGCACTGTAATCCACACGTGAGTCCAGCTGCACTCTCATAGTGGGAAAATGAAAACCTTTGATGCAGCAAATTATAAAAGCAACACTGACGACTCGTGTCTCCAAACAATTTTTTCCACTTGTTTTGGCAACACAATGTGGCGTCTCTCTGTACAGGTAAAAACAGTCTCCGAAGCTATCATGCATAATAATGAAATTGCACCTCATATACAATAGAGCGCGCTGATTGGTGTTAACCAATTCTCTCTCATGAATTAATGCAGCACACTCAGAGACGTCACGATGCACTCACAGGTACAAAAATCCAGTCTCCACACTGGAATAAACAAAAGTATCTAATCGCCGTCACGCAGCTTTAAAAATACGTTTCAAACCGGAAGAACCAATTTGCTCTAAATAATGCAAAAACAACCAGTTTTCACTTTATTGTGAAATATATGTGTCCTGATAGTGTTTATAGCAGCGTGGGACACATATACGACTGTTTTGGTTTTTCGTGACCCTTTAAGTACATCCTTGGAACATTTGCATTTAACAAAACATTCTTTACAGTACAATATTGTTCACTTCATTATAAAAATTATTAAATGAATGAATTAATAAAGATGTTCATCAAAAGCCGAAATAGTTTTTGCTGTAGCTATGAATTTCCTTTTGGAACATTTGCTCTTAAATGTACTCTATATTAAAATTCAAAGCATGTTATGCTTGATTAAAAATGAGAAAGCAAACATCTAATTAGTCATTTAAGAATATCTTGCAACATTTTTGGATGTGTGAGTGACAGATTGCTGCTTACACAGATCCTCTCTGTCCAAGGACTGAGCGCCGCCTCCAAACAAGCCCTTGAAGAAGCCTCTGTTTGGAGCTTCTGGTGTCTCCACTAGAGTAAACATCTCTCCAAGCATCTCCTGCAAACATCAGCACCTCAAAATAAATAAATATGAAGACCGATCTAATGTGGCATACAGTTGAAGTCAGAATTATTTGCCCCTCCTGTGATTTTTGTTTAATTTTGCAAATATTTCAAGGAATTTTAAACAGTGGATGGTGCTCTAGTTAGTGCTTAGTCTACTGCAGATGGCACTCTAGGTAAGTTTCTCAAAGTAGATGGCGCTATAGGCTAGTTTTTAACGACAAAAAACAGTGCTCTAGGCTTGTTTTTAATAGCAGATGCTGCCCTAGGCTAGTTTTGAACATCAGACGACACTCTAGGCTAGTTTTTAACAGCATATGTTGCTCTAAGCAAGATTTTATGCATTAGATGGCGCTCTAGGCTAGTTTTTAATAGCAGATGTCCCTCTAGGCTAGTTTTTAACAGTAGATGGTGCTCTAGGCTAGTTTTTTATAGCAGTTGGCACTCTGGGCTATTTTTATTTTTTATTGCAGATGGCACTCTAGGCTAGTTTTAAACAGTAGATGGCAGTCTAGGCTAGCTTTTAATAGTAGATGGCGCTCTAAGCTAGATTTTAAACAGTAGATGTCCCTCTAGACTAGTTTGTAATAGCAAATGGCGCTCTAGGCTAATTTAATTTTTTACTACAGATGGCACTCTAGGCTAGTTTTTTAATATTAGATGGTGCTCTAATTTTATTTTTATAGCAGATGGCACTCTAGGCTAGTTTTAAACAGTAGATGGCACTTTAGGCTAGTTTTTAATAGTAGATGGCACTCAAGGCTAGCTTTTAATAGTAGATGGCACTCTAAGCTAGATTTTAAACAGTAGATGTCCCTCTAGACTAGTTTGTAATAGCAAATGGCGCTCCAGGCTAATTTTATTTTTTACTACAAATGGCACTTTAGGCTAGTTTTATTTTTACTACAGATGGCACTCTAGGCTAGTTTGTAATATTAGATGGCGCTCTAAGCTAGATTTTAAACAGTATATGGCGCTATAGGCCAGTTTTTAATAGCAGATGGTGCTCTAGGCTAGTTTTTAACAGTAAATGGTGCTCTAGGCTAGTTTTTAATAGCAGATGGCCCTCTAGGCTAGTTTTTAACAGTAGATGGTGCTCTGGGCAAGTTTTGAACAGTAGATCATGCTCTAGGCTAGTTTTTAATAGCAGATGGTCCTCTAGGCTAGTTTTTAACAGTAGATGGTGCTCTGGGCTAGTTTTTAATAGCAGATGGCGCTCTACGCTAATTTTATTTTTATAGCAGATGGCACTCTAGGCTAGTTTTAAACAGTAGATGGCACTCTAGGCTAGTTTTAAACAGTAGATGGCACTTTAGGCTAGTTTTTAATAGTAGATGGCACTCAAGGCTAGCTTTTAATAGTAGATGGCACTCTAAGCTAGATTTTAAACAGTAGATGTCCCTCTAGACTAGTTTGTAATAGCAAATGGCGCTCCAGGCTAATTTTATTTTTTACTACAGATGGCACTTTAGTCTAGTTTTATTTTTACTACAGATGGCACTCTAGGCTAGCTTTTAATATTAGATGGCGCTCTAAGCTAGATTTTAAACAGTATATGGCGCTATAGGCTAGTTTTAACAGCAGACAGTGATCTAGGCTAGTTTTTAACAGCAGATGCTCTAGGTCAATTCTGAACAGTAGATGGAGTTCTAAGCTAAGTTTTTAATAGCAGATGGCCCTCTAGGCTAGTTTTTAACAGCAGATGGCGCTCTAGGCTAGTTTTGACAGGAGAGGGCGCTTTAGGCTAGTTTTTAACAGTAGATGGAGCTCTAGGCTAGTTTTTAATAGCAGATGGTGCTCTAGGCTAGTTTTTAACAGTAGATGGTGCTCTAGGCTAGTTTTTAATAGCAGATGGCCCTCTAGGCTAGATTTTAACAGTAGATGGTGCTCTGGGCTAGTTTTTAATAGCAGATGGCGCTCTAGGCTAATTTTATTTTTATAGCAGATGGCACTCTAGGCTAGTTTTAAACAGTAGATGGCACTTTAGGCTAGTTTTTAATAGCAGATGGCCCTCTAGGCTAGATTTTAACAGTAGATGGTGCTCTGGGCTAGTTTTTAATAGCAGATGGCGCTCTAGGCTAATTTTATTTTTATAGCAGATGGCACTCTAGGCTAGTTTTAAACAGTAGATGGCACTTTAGGCTAGTTTTTAATAGTAGATGGCACTCAAGGCTAGCTTTTAATAGTAGATTGCACTCTAAGCTAGATTTTAAACAGTAGATGTCCCTCTAGACTAGTTTGTAATAGCAAATGGCGCTCCAGGCTAATTTTATTTTTTACTACAGATGGCACTTTAGTCTAGTTTTATTTTTACTACAGATGGCACTCTAGGCTAGGTTTTAATATTAGATGGCGCTCTAAGCTAGATTTTAAACAGTATATGGCGCTATAGGCTAGTTTTAACAGCAGACAGCGATCTAAGCTAGTTTTTAACAGCATATGCTCTAGGTCAATTCTGAAAAGTAGAAGGTGTTCTAAGCTAAGTTTTTAATAGCAAATGGCCCTCTAGGCTAGTTTTTAACAGTAGATGGTGCTCTAGGCTAGTTTTTAACAGTAGATTGTGCTCTAGGCTAGTTTTTAACAGTAGATTGTGCTCTAGGCTTGTTTTAAAACCATACACCTAAATGTTCAAGAGAAAGAGCACTTGAGTGTTTGGTTGAATCATGCAAGTTGGGTTTTTCGTCACAAGCTTAACGTAAACAGCTCACTATGAACACTCTTGTAACTTGCTTAAACCTTTTTAACTTATCATTTATGATTATTTTAGGTTCAAGTGACAGGAAGTGAAAGAATTAGATGCAAACTGAATTTGTCACAATCATCAATTGTTGAGCAAAATAATTGCAATTAGCAATTTAACCACTGAAAGTATTCAAAAGGTAAATCTCCATCTATGTTTCAAATGAATGGATTTTTAATGGGATACATCGTGCACACAGAGTAGAGCATGAAGGCCATGTCTGACCTGCAGGTTTTCACAGGTTTCCTGGCTATAGGTGATTCTTTGGATCTCAGTGGGCGATGTGAGGTACAGGGCTTGGCCTTGGTTTGAGAAACAGAAGGTTCTGGCTATCCTCATGTCCGTCAGAGGAAGGTAGTTCACATCCAGCAATGGCCGCAGGCTGGGCAAACTGAAAACAGACATGTTCAGAACAGTGTAAAAAAATAAAATAAAATAATTGTAACACTTTACTTGAAGGGGCGATCATAAGACTGTCATTAAACCTTTAAAATCATGATATGGTTATGTCATGTATGTGAATGAGACCTTATGCAGGTTTATCACTCTCATTAAGTGTCATTCGCTCAGTTATTGCATTTTAAATGCAAAGATGACACTAGCTACGTTTCCATCCACCTATATTTATGCACATTTTGGATAAGTGCTAAGTAACGATTTCAAACCACACTGAACTGAGCTAAACTGAACTGAACTTAAACACTAAAAACTGATCTACCCTAATCCAGTTACTATGACAATTTATGTGAAGCTGCTTTGACACAATCTACATTGTAAAAGCGCTATACAAATAAAGCTGAATTGAATTGAAAACAAAGTGTTGGGCGGGGCTAACATACTTAGCCACGCCTCCTCAACTCTCAGTTTTGACAACAAACTGAAATAGTAAGGAGGAGGAGATGTTTGTTAGGTTGTTATAACTCTTCCCAAACCCTTTTCCAGATATTTCTGAATGAAATGTCTACTTTACTACATCCAATCAGCTCGCAGTAGATAAAACAAGCCATACCCACTATTATCTCATTTGACATTCCATTTCTATTTTCCGTTTGAAAAAAAATTAAGACGGTCACAGCTTCCGGTTCATGCGGACTTGAAACTAAGTTGATCCTAAGATCAGTAGCTTTGAATATCAGCCTATTCATTTCACCTGAGGGTCATGATGTGGCCGTTGGCACAGAAACAGGCAATGGCAACCCCGGCCGTCATCGTAACCACATCGGCTCTAAGCACAAAGGATGCTTCAGTGATGTTGTGTTCAAAGATGCAGTGTTGGGAGGGCAGCGCCACCACCTTGGCCTGTTTCTCAGAGCAGACCACGGCGTACTGACAGTCCTGGTTCTCCTGAGATGACGGAGGGGACGTGGGTCTGCGTCTCCGTGGCCGCTCTCTCTCCTCTTCAGGGGCGTTGGGCTCATACCAGGGCTCATAAATATGAGGAAGGAGAGTCCCGCTGGCATCCAGCTGGGCCATACGCAGAATAGCTCCCTTCAAGCGCACAACTGAACCTAGGAGGACAGAAGGAGACATCTTTCTTTGACTATGTCCATCAATACACTATATATGCAGAGCTAGTGTTTCTCAGCCAATGATGTACTTCCAGTAAAAGGTTTAAGTGATTATTTTTAAATTTCACAAACTTCCGTTCACAGCATTGATGTCATTTTTATGTAGTTAAAATACAATCAGTTAAACAGACTTAAGCATTCATTTAGTTGTTCAAGTGTAAAATGATCTAAAAAAAAAATTTAAACACTAGAAACATAAGTAGCAGCAGGAGAGTGCAGAAACTCCATTAAAAATACTGGGGCAATCACCTAAAGCAGGCATGTCCAAGCTTGGTCCTGGAGGGCTGGTGTCCTGCAAAGTTTAGTTCCAACACCAATCAGAAACACCTGGGCTGGCTAATCAAGCTTGTACTAGGCTTTCTAGAAACATCCTTGCAGGTGTGTTGAGGCAAGTTAGAGCTAAAATCTGCAGGACACCGGCCCTCCAGGACCAAGTTTAGACACCCCTTTACCTCAAGGTATAACTAGTTCACTTTATAATCGTAACCCTGTCATTCAGAATTCTGTTCGTATTTGGAAACAGTTCATTTTAAATTCACCCAAATGTCGTATTTGCTCTCCATCTCAGGCAGGGGCATAGATTTAGGGTGTACGGAGAAGACGCGTCTCCATCAATATCCCCGACCATTGAAATGTCCCACTAATAATTTTTGAAAATGCCCTTCCATGTAGTGTGTAACACAGCTCTAAGTGAAGTGAAGTATCCAGCTAAGGCTTAAATCTGTAAGAGTACAGTGTTTAAAACGGTTGATTCATCTATAAAAGAGTCGATTCATAGTGTTTCAAACGAGTCGCCTTGATACCGAGTCATTAGGTGTTTCGCCATGACGTAGGAACGAAACCAAGTTATTCTTGTGCACGCGCAAACCCGGGAGATTTGAAACCTGCGGCCCCGCCCTCTGACGCAGAAACCCAGACACACACACACACCCACAAACACACACACACAAACATGCCGGTCGATTGAAGTCACACTGCAAATGGATATATTGAGTCTCTATCCAAAGATAGAACCTCAGCATTATAGCCAAGCAGTTGGAAACTACTGGAAACTTCTGGAAACTACATGCTACAAAGAATACTTCATCAGCGTTTGTTAAAGGAAGGATCAGTAAAGCGTAACTTACTGCTGGACGTCAGGATGGGTTTCTTCCTCCATTTCTCAAGTGTAATACGTGCGATTAAAGTTGCCTCGTTGACTCTTAGCTCGCAAATGTATTTAGTTGTGATTTGTTACTTGTAACCGCGTGTGCTGTATCAGGTTAACTCGCTATATTCTCATATCGCGTGCAAAGTCACGTTAAAAATGCGACGCGTGATGCTTTGTTTACACGGAGCTCCGTGGAGGAGGGTAGTGTGTGTGCGTGCGTATGTGTGTGCGTTTGCGCGCGCTGTTGCCTGGAGGTATGTGTGTGTGTTTGTGTGTGTGCGTGTGCACTCGTTGTCGTCCAGAGGTGTGTGTGTGTTTTTGTGTGTGTGTGTGTGCGCGCGCGCAAAGACGAGGGCAATATGTGTGTGTGTGTGTGTGTGTGTGTCTGTGAAAAGAGCAGAGTTAGACAAGCTAGAAGATCTCCTCAACAGTTTTTGGAGTTTTTGCTCAATAAAACAGTTAGTCGTCTGTATTTTCAAATCTATCGTCTGTATTTACATTGACCCACTGGCAGCTAAAATCCACGACTACACTATCGAGCGTGTATGAACTGTGATTACTTTTATATTGCTGATTAGCTGTTGGGCATTTCACTCTCTGACTGAAGGCAGTCGACCAATCGCAACAGACTGTCATTGGTCCAATCAGCACAGATTAGCTTCGCGCTAAGGAGGGGTTTGGGAACAAATGAATCACTGGACGATTCATACGGGAGTCGCTGGGATAATTAGGTAAAAATAAATGCAGATTATAAGGCCATGAAAGTGTTTTTTGACCTTGCATGCATATTAGACTGTTGTTGGAGACCCTTACAACCAAGATATGACCCTATTTCATGTAAAATATGGGCTCTTTAATTGACCTAGACACGCAGAAAGGGTTCAATCACGTTCTCTCCTTGAGTGCTCCTGCCCCCAAAACACATATGGACATTTTGGTTGGCTGTGCCTGTCCCTGCTATCATGTGAGAGGCTGTGGCTGCGTTCAGATAAGCAGCACCAAATGCAGTGGATTTTTGTTGTTTTTTTTCGTGCAAGAATAAGGTGTGTTGGGTGACACACACACAAGTAAGCATGACAGCTAAAGAGGACATACGTTTTTTTTTTTTTCAACAAAAGTGTAAGTCACATAAACGCAGATTCGCTCGCTAGTGAATGAGCCCATCATGATAATGCTGTTAATGCTCGTGTTTTCCTCCACTTTAATGTCTATTTAGTAGCAGACTGATATAGGCTAGCCTGTGAATAATATGCCCTGAAAACTAATTGCAGAATAAACAGCTAAAGTATATGATCCCCACCAGTTCTCCTAATCTCTAGCATGTTCAATTTCGGTTGAAACAATTTGTTAGAAAAAATACAGCATGTGTACAGGCATAATACTGATAAATGAGACATGCACTATGGCTAAAATAAACAGAAGTCTTAATTAAACGCTCTCTTTATCAGTTAATAAACATTTTCTTTAACATTACACTATCAGGCTGTCTGACGAAAAGCTGAACATTTTTACAGTTATTTGCCTGATGTCTATTTAATTATTAATTCATTAAATGAACTAATTTTTTTCTGTATTATCATGTCGGATGTTTAGAATTCTGATGTTTAGAAATATTTCCAACCATTTTGTCAACTTGCTTACCATACTTTTTGACTATTTTAAGTGTTTATTTACAAATTTGCATTTAAACTGTAAGTTTTATATTACAGTTTTAGAAATATTGACAATTTTGAATAAAAATATTAAAAGATACCACTTATTTTTAAAATATAAAATTATTACCATCTTTTATTATTATTATTTTTTTTAAAGAAATCTGTTAAAACTTGTTTTAGATTAAACACTGAAGCCTTTAGGCAAATAATGAACTGGCTCGATCAGGAATTTGGCCATTTGAATAATACGAAAAATTTAAAAATAATAATCCTACTTTTGGTCTTTCGAACCACCAGAATCTCTAACTGCTACGGGCCTGAAACTTAATAAATTGTATGAAGAGAGGATTAATTATTATTATAATTTAATAGCGGTTAAATAAATAATAGCAGCATATATACAGTTGAGGTCAAAACTATTAGCCCCCCTGAATTATAAGCCCCCCTGATTATTTTTTCCCTAATTTCTGTTTATTGGAGAGTACATTTTTTCAGCACATTTCTAATCATAAAAGTTTTAATAACTCATTTCTAATAACTGATTTATTTTATCTTTGCCATGATGACAGTAAATAATATTTGACTAGATATTGTTCAAGACATTTCCAAACAGCTTAAAGTGACATTTAAAGGCTTAACTAGGTTAATTAGGTTAACTAGGCAGGTTAGGGTAATTAGGCAAGTTATTGTATAACGATGGTTTGTTCTGTAGACTATCCAAAAAAAAAAACCTTAAAGGGGCTAATAAGTTTGACCTTAAAATGGTGTTTGAAAAATTAAAAACTGCTTTTACTCTAGCTGAAATAAAACAAATAAGACTTTCTCCAGAAGAAAAACTATTATCAAACATACTGTGAACATTTTCTTGCTTAATTCAACATTATTTGGGAAATATTTTAAAAAGAAAAAATAAAATTCAACGCAGGGGCTAATAATTCTGACTACAACTGTATATGTTTGATATATATATGTTGTTTTATTCACCCATCCCCACCAATGTCAAGTGCAAACCTACGCCCTTGATCTCAGCTAACCCCACTTTTCACCCTTCGATGTTAGAAAGGAAAATTTGCTTCATTTCACAAATACAGTCTTCCTTTTAAACACTTCTTTAGATACTTTAGATTCTAATTATGCCACGGCGTCACCCATGTATCTGGACACATTTCAAATAGTAGTTCCAATTTTTTGCTTTACAAGGGTTTAAAACAGATGAAAAGTCCATCTATGGAGAACATTAAATCTGCTAGGAAAGAAGAACTTGCAGTAGAAATTCCATGTGAAATTTTGGAAACAAAGGCCCCATTACACTACTACATTTTAGTTCTAAAACGCGTAAGTTTTACTACGGTTATGCCTTACGTCCACACTGCGCCAGGGTTTTGAGCAACGGAGCTTTTTGAAAACGCTGGAAAGCCTGGAAGTTTTATGTTTATATTTTTTAAAAAGTGTATTTTAAATTGAATGTCTGCGAAAATTTCTAATAATAAAAATATTTAAACCAGAAAATACTGAAGCTAAATAAATTTCCATATTAAAAACAAAAGTGGAATTTAATGCATTGCTCATGTCCGATCTGAGACCATCTATCGTAAATCAATCAGGAGTGAAGATTGCTGATTTTTAAAGAAATCAGATCTTTAACATGGTGATTTGCCCGACAGTTAACCAGAAGCATTTGGGCTGGCTGACTGAATATTAAAAGTCTGTGTGCGTATACCCCATTTGAGAATCAGATCCATGGAATCCAGAAAAAAAGGGAGAGTGTAACCAAGAGTAAAAATGTACTCACTATTTACCCTCCCTCATGTGGTTTTCAACTTTTATGAGATTTTTTAATCTGTTGTTCAAACATTCCTCAAAATATCTTCTTTTGCGTTCAACTAAAAAAAGAAACTCATAAAGGTTTGGAACAAGTAAAGGGAGAGTAAATAGTGACAGAATTATTTTTTTTTTGGGGGGGGGGTTATTATTCAAATCACTATGTGGACTAGGAGTTTGTAAAATATTGATTGCTTTTCTTTTTCAGTATTGATATCACCGTATTTTGCTGACATTTCTCTTGTGCTGGTATCTTGTCTGGTACAGGATAATTTGATAAAATGAATCTGAAACCACCAGTAGGTGGAGCCAGACTTCAGTCTAATTGAGCAATTAATAAATATGTATACAGTGCTCAGCATAACTGAGCACACCACATTTTGAAGACGAATATATTTATCCATTTCTCAGTGAATATAGGCAATGTATTTTGGTGCATTAAACAAAACAGATTTATTAAACAGATATATTTATTAAAAGTATATTATTATAAAATTATATTATTATTAAATTATAAATATTTTAGCCACCAAACATCTTAAGAAATAAAACGATGATACATTTAATTTTGTTTTTTGTTTTTTTCAAAAAATTGCAAGCTACAAATTTTCAACTAAATTTCAAATATTTTTTGTTTCTCGTGTTTTGCTCTTTTTAAATTTGTATTTCATCTTTTTTTTTATAACATATACATTTGGGTGTACTGGTTTTGTACCATTATTATAACTTATTTTGCTAGATTAGCTCCAGATTTGGCTTTAGTACTGACTAATCTAATGTATGTGCACAAATACAATATTGTAAAGCTTCCTTTAGAAGATATTGAGGTCACACTTTACAATAAGGTTCATTAGTTAATGTTAAGTTATGCATTTACTAACATAAACAAACAATGAACAATACATTTACTACAGTAGTTGTTCATGTTAACAAACGTTAGTTAATGAAAATACAGTTGTTCATTGTTAGTTCATGTTAACTCATGGTGCATTAACTAATGGTAACAAGCATGGACTTGAATGTTAATAATGCATTAGTAAATATTCAACTATGATTAATAAATGCTGTACATGTGTTGTTCATGATTAGTTCATGTTAGTAAATGCATTAACTAATGAACGTTATTGTAAAGTGTTACCGATGTTACTTTAAATGAGGGATTAGTGAAGGGTGAACTCATTTACAGTATGCTGAGCACTGTATATTCAAAATGATGGGTGACAGTTGTAGATTCAGAACAATGTCAAAACATTAATTTACAGAAATCAATAATAACATTTGTTAATATAATCAACACCACGTGCACACCTTTGCAAACGTACTGGTAATTGGGGAAATGACAGTCTTTTCTTGTGTAATATTATTTAGCATCTTAGAACTATATTGAAAACATACAGTGATATGTTCGCATTCATAAGCTGAATTATACAGCCATTCGGACTGAATTCTTCATGACCAGTATGCAGACATGTTTTTTGCTTGGTTTTTGTGAATGCTCAAAGATTACAACAACAATTCTGATGCCAAATATAATAAATTAAATTAAATTAGACATCCATTTTTATAAATAAACATTCAATATCTGAAAAACAAATATAAAATACCTAATGTGTACATGTAAAAAGATAGTTCACGAGAAAATAAAAATGTAGTCATTATTTACTCACCCTTCACTTGTTCAAAACCCTGAGTTTATTTCTTCTGTTGAACACAAAGGAAGATATTTTGAAGAATGCTGATAGCTTTCAACCTTACAATGCAAGTCAATGGTTCCCAGCAACCAGCATCCTTTAAAATTTCACCGTTGGTGTTCAACACAAGAAAAACAGAAAGGTAAAAAAAATATATACATACACTACGTGACAAAAGTCTTGTCGCCTATCCCAGTTTTAGGACCAACAAATAATAACTGAACTTCTAGTTGATCATTTGGAATCAGAAGTAGCTTATATGAAGATTACACTTATTTACCAAAATAAAATATGATCACGCCTTGATTTTTCATTATTTAATTAGGAAAGTAAAGTCTGACTTTGCTTAGACAAAAGTTTGTCACTTAACAGAAATAATGTTCAATATAGAATATAAAGTCCTGCTGCAGTGGAGAAAGAATGAATATTGTGTCTGACTCCATCATGAGCTTGGAGGACTGCATCCATACAACTCTACAATGACTCAAATCTCTTATTAATAAAGTCATCTGGAATGGCAAAGAAAGCGTTCTTGCAGGACTCCCAGAGCACATCAAGATCCTTTAGATTCATCTTCAATGCCTCCTTCTTCATCTTACCCCAGACATGCTCAATAATGCTCATGTCTGCTGACTGGGCTGGCCATTCCTGGAGCACCTTCGATTTCAGGAACTTTAAAGTGGAGGCTAAAGTATGAGGAGCGCTATCCTGCTGAAGAATTTGCCCTCTCCTGTGGTTTGTAATGTAATGTACCTCAGGCTGTAGATGTTGCCATCCACTCTGCAGATCTCACACATGCAACCATACTGAATGTAACCCCAAACCAGGATTTTTCCTACACCAAACTTGACTGATTTCTGTGAGAATCTTGAGTCCATGCGGGTTCCAGTAGGTCTTCTGCAATATTTGTGATAATCGGGATGCAGTTCAACAGATGACTCATCTGCTACTTTACCAAATGATCAACTAGAAGTCAAGTTATTATTTGTTGCTCTTACAACTGACATCGACGACAAGACTTTTGTCATGTGTATATATATATATATATATATATATATATATATATATATATATATATATGTATGTGTGTATGTGTATATATATATATATATATATATATATATGTATGTGTGTGTGTATATATATATATATATATATATATATATATATATATATATATATATATATATATATATATATATATGTATATGTATATATATATATATATATGTATATATATATATATATATATATATATATATATATATATATATATATATGTATATATTACCTATATATATATATATATATTACCTATATATACATATACGATGAGGTAATTTTCAGTTTTGGGTGAACTGTCCCTTTAAGAACCTCCATGCAGTTTTACATACATTACAAATGCAAATCAAGTCTCACCACAGAAAGAAACGCCCACAGGCTGTTGCATCCTCTGCTCTGGTGTGGAGGGAACGGTGAGGGCGATGGCCAACATGCTGCCCAGTGAGGTGCCCACCCACAGACTGGGCACTGCCAGCGTCTCGCTCTTCTTGGACAGAGAGTCGCAAAAGTAAAAGGAGGAAATGACCTCCCGTGACTCTCTGTCAATGCTGGTCACACTGGAGCTGCGCGAGCGGCTGAATGAGTTGTCTCTGGCGTCTACAGAGAATACAGTGAGGGACAAAAAGACAAAAAAAAAAAAGAATTAGCAAGTGTTTCTAAAGCAAAATAAAGCTTGGAGCACTTCAGGAGCCCTGAAAAAAATGTACTAAAAGATTAAAATAAGCACAGCATTCAGTTAATATACTGATGGTGTATTCTTATTAAATTAATTGTATGTGCAGTAAGATTTTAAAAGGGACCTATTATGCAAAATTACCTTTTGTAAGGGGTTTAAACACCGCTGTGTGGCCATAGTCTGTTAATATAGCCAGATTAAAATGCTTAAAATGTTTTCATTCTATTTTTTATAATCACACTTGATAAAAACAGTCTGCAGAAACACTTTGATTGACATTCTTCATTTGTACGTGTCATCAGAGGGATGAAGCCCCGCCCATTAGTGACGATCTCTCCCTCACTAGCATAGACAGCGCAGATTCGAGTTTTAGATGCACACAGATGACTGCCTTCTTCTGAGACACTTCTTTGGACATTTTCAGTTTTTCACAGATAATGTTAGTCTTGTTCTTGAATCTGCCACTATGCTGACACACAGGCATTTGTAGCTCCGCCCTCTTTTGAAAAGAACACAACCTCATTTGAATTTAAAGCGGCAGTCACCAACACTGCACAATATGGACCAAAGCCTAAAAGGGGCAGTTTTAAAGAGTTACAAAAACTAATTTGTGTGTATTTTGTGCTGGAACTTCACGTACACCCTCTAGGGACATCAGAGACTTATTATACAGCTTGTATAAAGCACAATAGGTCCCCTTTAAAGCTTATGTTGGATTTGTAAAACACACAGCAACCAGTTTTCATGAAAATGCAGAAATTTCCATTCGATATCAAAAACCATAAAGTCACCAATGGAGTATATGCACATATACATTTTTTATTTTCAGTCAGCCAGCCCAGGCACTTCTGGTGAACTGTTGCGCCATTACAAAAATGCAGCATTTAAGATCTGATTTCCTTAAAAATCTGTGATCTTCACTGCCTGACTGATATTTACAATGCAATGTAGATATCACAACAGACAAGAAGCACTGCATTAAATTCCATTTTTCCCCGCCATTTCATTTAAAATATGGATCTTTCAATGGAGGTTTTGCTCTCGTCTGCTGCTACTGACGGCGTTTGCATTTACATTTGCATCTTTCATCTCGTTTGAACAAAGTCTATTTAACTGATTTAACTGTATTTTGATTACATTACAACATCGATGCTGTTAAAGGAACCTTATGAAATTGAAATTAGACGCAAACCTTTTACCGAAGGTTTATCATTTTCTGAAAATACTAGCTGTGCATATAGCCCATTACAGCAGCAATAACATTGCTTTATTTAATTATCAAAGACCAAGATGCAAACATGTTTCTGATGAAACCTACACCACTAAATTTAGTAAAAAAATTTAACTAAAACAATGACAAGACTCTCACATGAAAAATTGACAATAGCGTATCTGGAGTAACCCTAACTTCAACACTTGATAGAGGGCGGGCCTGAAGTTGGGGCTGACACAATCGTCATAGCAGCATCAGCCAATGAAATTAGTCAGCAATCTGCTACAGTCTGAGCTGGTGTATTTGCATACAGCGATCTGTTTGGCTGACGCTTCCATCAGCGTTTAAAAAGTTGAGAATGTCCCAATTACTGCAGTGAGCAACACCACTGAAGCGGCGCCGACAGATCCACAATGCAGTTCGTCAACGCCTGACATCACTATATATTTTAACATTTATATAGTATATATATTATATATAATATCAATAATAAATACATAATAATACGAAATAATAATAATAATAATAGTGATAAATAATACAAAATAAATAAATAATAATAATAATACATAATGATAACAAAAACACATAATAATGACAATAATAAATACACAATATAAATGATAATAAATAATAATACAAATAATAAATGAAATAATAATAAATAATATTACCTAGCATGATTTGTCTGTACATATATCACATAGAGGACAATGTAACTTTCAGCAACAAAATATTAATACAACAATATAAAAAAGTAACTAACAATAATATAATAATAATAAAATAATAATGATAATAAATTATGATAATAATAAAACAACAAAAATACATAAAAATCAACACAACAAAATAAAAATATGTAATAATAATAATAATAATAATAACAAAAATATTCAATTCAATTTAATTGTATAGCGCTTTTACAATGTAGATTGTGTCAAAGCAGCTTCACATAAATGGTCATAGTAACTGGAACAGTGTGGTTCAGGTTTTAGTGTTTAATAAAACCTGAACCTAGTGTTTAATAATGCATATAAGTGTATATTACACTAAGTCTCCAAAGGAAATTGTACTTTACAATAGAAAAGCACACATTTTGGTACATTTTGAGAATAAAATCCATAATCTCCTTTGTTTTGTTGCTTTGGACTGATGACAGAATTTCTTGACTTTTCTTCAGTTTTAAACTTTAATCTGTAATCTGGTTTAAATGGGTTTAAAACTGTGAAAAAAGGATTACACACAGCAGGCAGATTGATCAAAAGCAAAACCACACACGGTGAGTTTCAGTCAGAGTTAGTTTGAGGTCAGGCCAGGTCAGCCTGTAATCGGTCCACTCACTGCGCTCACAGAATGAGGTCTCATGGAAAGACACTGTGTGACGCTGCCTCTTCATTTCCTTCACACAACTCTGTTTCTTACCAGGGAGAGAGCAGTGACGCCGTAACCTCCTGTCTACATGCAGAACAAGTGTGCAGTTCATCTACCTGACCAGTGCACATACAGTTAAACTCTTTTTTAAATATCTCCCAAATGATGGTCAATAAAGCAAAGAATTTCTCACAGTATTTCCTATAATATTTTTTCTTCTGGAGAAAGTCTTATTTGTTTTTTTTAAGGTAGAATAAAAGCAGTTTTTATTTTTTTATTTTTAAACATTTTAAGGTAAAAATTATTAGCCCCCTTAAGCACTTTGTTTTTGTATTACTTTTTTGTATTGTTTTTGAAACTACTGTCATACAATGACTTGCCTATTTAACCTAGTCTTTTATATGTCCTTTATATGTCACTTCAAGCTAAATACTAGTATCTTGAAAAATATATAGTCAAATATTTTGTGCTGTCATTACGGCAGAGATAAAAGAAATCAGTTATTAGAAATGAGTTAATAAAACTATTATGATTAGAAAGGTGTTGAAATCTTTCTGTTAAATGGAAATAATTCAAATTTAACAGGAGGGATAATAACTCTGGCTGTATGTCTGATAAATTAGTGCACTTTTTTGACGCAAGTCTATTATGGACCCTTTTTACAAGACTATTATGATGCCTTTAATCTTAAATCCTTTTAAAAAAACTAATTATATGCATTTATGTATGTATTTTATCATATGTGCATCAAATAACCAAAAAACAAATTACCGGTTATGTGAGGTGCTTGTAATGCAGCATCTATGGGGCTGAGGTTAAATTTGACGTTTTTCTCTCTTCTGGCTGCCGTTATCAGTCTCAAGCTATTTTATTTTCTTTGTTTTCTGAAAGTCTTGATAACACCATGGTGGAGATTTTATTTTATGGTTTCAATTATTATTTGTTGTGCGGGAGACATCACGTAAATGTGAAAAGGGCTTATAATCTACTACATAAAGCTCTACTTACTACATAGGGGAAAAAACTACAGCATAAAGGCCCGTGCACACAGAGACGTTTTTTGCTTGCGTTTTCCGTCGACGTTTAACGCCTCGTGACTAAATAAAGGGCGTCAATGTGATTGTGCACACCAACGCGCAAAACGGCAGGCGCAAAAGCATCATTAAAAAAAAAAAAGCCTCATTTTAAAAAAACATGCTCGTTTTTTTTGTTTTGTTGTGCCGCGTCAAAACCTTTTCCAATCAGGTTGGCACTTTTGTTCACGTGCACGGGGCTGCTGAAGTTACAGTAAACAGCACTTGGAGGCGCTCAAGCGCAAAACTGTTACCGCAAGCGCACACTGAAGGAGATGCCCAGAGGTGATGTGAACGTGGAGCTGCTTATTGTTCTGTGAACAATAATCATTTCTCCATTGCTAGAGCTGGAGCTGTTGCTTGAACCATCCATGCTTGTTCGAGTCACCAGTAACTTTAACAACAAGAATGTGAACTTCCTCTCCTCCTCTTCTTCTGTGTTATAAGCGGGTGTCGGCAGTTTAAAGTTGTGTAGTTTTGCATAGTCTTCTGCTTAACACCAGTGAAAATCGATTGGGTTTGAATACAGTAAAACATCTCGTAAAACGCCAACGAAAAGCGTCCCGGTGTGTAGGAGCCTTTAATCGTGAAAGTAAATGTTATATACTCAATTAAAAAAAAAAAAAAACGATCTATTGTTGTGTCTGCTATTTAAACAAAACAAAAATTAATAATTTTCAGACTTCTTATGCCAAACACTGTGTCCTAATACGCTGCACTATTCAATAAAAGGAGTCTTTTAGCTAAAAGGAGTTTTTGTTCGAACCTAACTAAGATGGCAATTTTATACACCTTTTCTATTTCTTTTTAATCGTCCATTCATTCATTTTCCTTTAGCTTAGTCCCTTATTTATCAGGGGGTCACCACGGCGGCATGAACCAGTAGAACCTTTCTTACAAAGCAGATGCCCTTCCAGCTGCAACCAAGTACTGGGAAACACCCATACACTCTCACATTTACTCTCTTACACTACGGCCAATTTACTTTATTCAATTCACCTATCGCGCATGTCTTTGGACTGTGGTGGAAACCAGAACATCCAGAGGAAACCCCACGCCAACAAGAGGAGAGCATGCAAACTCCACACAGAAATGCTAACTGGCCCAGCCGGGACTCGAACCAGCGACCTTCTTGCTGTGAGGCGACAGTGCTAACCACAAAGCCACCGTGCCGCCCCCTGTTTGAAATATCAGGTTGTATTTTAAACCATTTAAAATTCTTCCATTTAGAATCTAATGAGGTTTAATATATTTATGAATTAGTTTATTGGCTCTGGAATTTAAGAGTTTGTCTTGTAGTATCTGATGTGGACAGTCAAGCTGCGTGTTATTAGGACACAGTGTTTTTGAATCTAACCCAGAAAAGCCAGGATCTTCAATAAGATGACTGCTTAAAGTAAGGTCAGCTTTACATCAGCAAGGAGGAAAAGATGCACAGCTACTCCTACAAACTGAAGAGAGAGAACAAACGCTTACCATCTTTCTGATCAGCAAGCATGTTAATTTTCCGGGATATCTTAGCTGTAAAAAAGAAAACATTGTTCTGAACATAGAGTCAAAGCCATTCAGCTGGGAAATCATGGTTACTAAGGAAGTCAAATATGTGTTAATCAACTGCTTTAGGAGAGAAAGAAGCAAATTGAGAGGATCATTATGTAGAATGAAGCAGCCAGGAGCACATCCGCAGCCTTAAAAGGAGATGTTTGATCATCTAGCATGTTATATTCATATCTAGTAGTAGTATGTTAGCAAACTCGATCATGCCCGGGAAAAAAAATTGCATTGAGATTAGTGGAGATGAAACCCCAGCACCAATCAAGAATCAGGAAACCAGGAGCTTCATTTCTCATGTGTGTATTTGTACTGGTTTGTGTGGTTTACGAGGACCATGGAGTTATGAGGACATGCATTTTGTCCTCGTAATTCAAAATGCTTAAAAATCATCCTAAATAGTCGGCGCCAGTGGTGTAGTGGTTAGGGCGTCGACACATGTACTCTGGTACTTACGGCGACCCGAGTTCGATTCCGCCTCGTGGTCCTACGCTGATCCTTCCCTTCTCTCTGCTCCCCATGCTTTCCTGTAAATTCTCTCTACTTTCCTATCCAATAAAGGTGAATACCCCGAAAATGTATAAAAAAAAAAAAAGAAAAATCATACTAAATAAAAAACGTTTACGCCTAAAATTTTAATTTAGTCATCAATTCCTAGTTTTAAACAATTATACGTTTTTTTTCTCCTGATGATATTTTGAAGAAAGCTCAAAACCTGTAACCATCGACTTGCATAGTGTTTGTTTTTTCTATGACTGTAATTCCATGGCAAAAATAATCAAGCACATGGTGATGTTTACGCGCGAGGAGAAGTGAGTCGCGAGCAGATCACAGGCCTTCACGCGAGGCAACTACTGCTCGCACACAGGGGATGTTCACGAGCACACTGAACTGATCCACTGTGAGGAAATGGCCGCTCGTGAGCTCATTGTAAACCCGCGCACGCACATCATCATCTGTGACATGACGTACGCTCTCGCAAGCAAGGTCATGCCTACAACACGCGTACGCAATCAGTTGTGCTAACATCTAATGCTATTGGTTACCCTCCTCCTGATTCAGTTCTCACGCATAAACATCACTGGTAAGCTCGATTATTTTTGGCATAGAATTGCCTTCATATTTTTCCATTTATGGAAGTCAATGGTTACAGATTTCCATCTTTCTTCAAAATAGCTTCATTGGTGCGAAGAAAGAAACTCAAAGTTTGGAACCACTTGAGGAAGAGTAAATACAGTAGTAGTCATTTTTGGGTGAACTATCCCTTTAACAGGGCGTATTTGCTGAAAGATTGGTTTAAGGGCTAGCGTTAGAATAAGACAATAAGATTGCTATTTTATAAAATCCATTACGCCTATGGAGAGTCCTCCTAAACCACATATTCAAGTATTTGATTGTGTGTGTGTAAAATCACCCATATTTACTGTGAATCTATTGATGATTTCAGATGTACGGAGGGCATCTGTGTGAAAATATAGGATTAAAAAATCTGAAATATGTTAAATGTCTGACATCATTTTCTTGGCCTGTGTATTTTTACCCTTGAAACGCACCAGAGCAGATTGAAAGCCTGTAATGTTAAAAAAGGTTAGAAAAAAAGCACTCCTACAGGAAAAAAGCTTTGAAATGATGACAGTAAAACTGGTGTTAGGACTTCAAGAGGAGCAATTACAATCCATTTAAAAACAAAAACCATTATAATAACAGTTTCATAGGGTGCTTTCACACTTGGTTCAATTGCCTGGTCCAAACCCAAGTTGGATTGTCCCCCTTTGCCACCTTCTCGGCTGGTTTGTGTTCACACTGACTTTTTTCCTTCTAAACCCTGGTATGCTTGTGTCATCAAGCTGCTGTTAAGTGTACTTAGAATTTTTGTACTGCTTTTAATTTCAAATATTTAAATTTCAAACCGAAAACAAGACTATTTTACTTACCCTGTTGGCAGATTATTTAGCTTGTTTTAAGGAAAAACTCACTTAATTTTCACTTATTTCTTCTGAAAGTGAAAGTAAAAGCAATATTTTTACTTCATATATAGGGATGTAACGATTTACCCGAATCACAATTCATAATCCAGGGTACTCCCGGGATCCTCCAAATGAAACTCAAGGCTTTTTAAAACCTTTTTAATACTATTTTAAATGAAATTCAATGCCAACTTCATAGCCATCCCGACAGAAGTATAAGGGAAAAATGTAAAATCTGTATAAATTTTGAACCCTAAAAAAAAATTATGTACAAGTGACTAGTTGAATTTATTCTGAATTTATTCACGGTCTCCGGCGCTTTATTTGGAAATGTATTCCCATGTCGCAAGAAATCTGGTTGGGTCCCGCGGCTCTTGCAGTACAGCCACGGGAATGCAGACCCCTATCCAAAAGTATCGCTGTAACAGCCGAGAGGAGAGGAAAAGTCATGCCAGCAGGTCAAATGGGCCACGGTGAGAGAGAGAAAGAGAGACAGAGAGACAGATAAATAGAGTTTACTTTTATTCTCTCTATCGCAGTAAAATAGGAGCTTCTGCTGTAAGTGTCAGTGAAAGACTGTCTAGAACAGGGGTTCTCAACTGGTTTGGCCATGGGACCCACATTTTTACAGGGTCATCAAGCCGTGACCCAAATTTTTAGAAACTATAATACAATTTTAGGAATCATAATTTATTTGTTTTTATTTGTTAACATAAACAAGTAGTGACAGATACATCATATTTACCAAGACTTACAAATAAACACTATTTTATTGCTGTCTTTTAACAAAATGGATCAAATTATCTAAATATTACAAAGTAAACACGACAAATACAGTTAATAATAAACTGTTAATAAAAAGACATGTTTTTTGGTTTCTAAATGTTGTTTTAATTTAGGTTTTATGCTCTCTTATGAGAGCAACTCACTACATATCACACTGAGGCTTTAAGTCTTTTTTTGTCGTCAATATATATATTCATACTTTACATATTCGGGGTCATCCTTGCGATTCGGCAAATTTGTTGCAACAGTTAAATTAAATTTCACGTCAAACGGTAGGGTTGTTGCGCACGCATTACAAAATAGAAGTCCGGTATAAGCAAAATAAGTACATATTTTTACTTTTGTTGTTATTTTGACCACACTCTCCGCGACCCACTGAAAATGTTCCCGCGACCCACTTTTGGGTTGCGACCCACCAGTTGAGAAATACTGGTCTAGAAAACACACGCAGTAAAATTAAGCACTTTTTTCTGCGTTTTTAAGTAGTTGGAGCGTTGTAAATACTCGAGCTACGGCCACGCACTTTCTGCTATGACATGGAGCGCGAGATGCACTCAACGTCACGCTGCATTAAATGTTTTATCAGCCTACATTAGTAACAGTTAATTTTGTTATGGTATGAACTTTAATCCAAGGAAAGGCAAAAATAAATAAATAAATTAAGACCTTTGTAACAAAATCCAAGACTTTGTATAACAAATTCAAGGCTATAAATGTCTTAATTTGAGATTATCAAATTTAAGACTTTTTCAATGCTTTGAAGACCCTGCGGGTTCTCTGTAATCTCACGATTTACGAATTAGTCACAATTTTTTAACAAAAATGATTTGAAACTAATTTGAGAAGAAGAGCTCAAACACTGATGAAAACAGTGATGCACTGTGTGATCTCTGTAGCAATCTGTAGCACTAATTATGAAGGCAAAAGGGGGTCCAACCTGGTACTAGTAAGGTGTACCTAATAAAGTTTCCTAGTACAGGGTTGTGTCTGGAAGGGCATCAGAGCAGTGACAGAGCAAACCAGACATTCAAACTAAATGTGAAAACACCCTTAGAGTAACATGCACTCATGAATCATTCACAAGGTGACAGCTTCTGCAACAGTAAAAATGGCTTACAATTAAAACGTAAAAGTTCTCACTAGCCCAGTTTATACTGGCAGGCTTGACCACCAAGCAACAGACACACAAAGGTCAGCTCTAGTTTGTATTTAAGCAGCAAACCCAGTTGAAATGGTTTGGTTAGTTCATTTGGTTAGTCCACAGGAGCCCATTAATCCATAATATGAACATAATACAGTACCAAAGTCATTGGCAACAGTCTTGGATATCCGCTTGCTTTTGGTCTTCACTGGAAAATGTGTTGAAAAAGAAAATAAAGACTTTGCAAGGACAATTTTGATTTTTTTTGGTATTTTTTGTATGCTGTATGTACTGTACCCCTCTCAATGAACTTTTGTTTGCTGTCTTCATCAGAATTGCACGGTGAACCGGAGCCTACAGCAACAACACAGTCTGCATAATAATGTGACACAGCCAATGGGGTCTTACGTAACGTTTGGCAACTATCTGCATATCAAAGTCAAATTCCTTGTAAATGAAATTTCCTTGGTCAGCACACCTGACTGGAATTCTGATGACGCTTGCAGAATTGTTTTAATTTTTTGCTGTGCTGGAGGCTTTTTCAACTATAACAGAGCTTCACGTCCAATGCTCTGGCATTGCAGTGTTTGTCAATATGTCTGTCTTTAAAATACAGTGTGTAATTTATGCATCGCCAAAGAAACTGGCAGAGGATTAGCATTGGATTGGCGGAACTACCAGTATTTCCAAACCATGCACACAGTGGCCTTTGTAGGAAATTATGCAAAAATGTAATATATTTATTTATAAATTAAAATGACATTTTAAAATGCAAAATCCATACAAATATACTGCCAACATTAACTCACCCTCATGGATTCTATCCTTTCATTATGATCTTTTATGAAAGACAAAATGAGATCTTAAGTAAAATGTCAAAATTGATCTGTACTATAAAACTCAGCAAGCACAAATACGCTCCAAGAATGCAAGGTGCACCACACTGCCTTTTTATATGCATTAAAATTACAGATTATTATTTAATGGGAAAAACCATTAGAATATTAAGTTAAGATCATCTGTTCAGAACTAGCCTAGAGCACCATCTGCTGTTAAAAACGAGCCTAAAGCGTCATCTGCGGTAAAAGAAAAAAACTAGCCTAGGGCCGTTTGCTATTAAAAACAAGCCTAGAGCGCCGTCTGCTGTCAAAAAATAGCCTAAAGAGAGCTATATGCTGTTCGAAAATAGCTTAGAGCACATTCTTATAATAACAACTGACCCAGAGAACCATCTGCTGTTCAAAACTAGCCTACAGCACCATCTACTGTCAAAAACTAGCCTAGAGCACCGCCTGCTGTTAAAAACTAGCCTAGAGCGCCATCTGCGGTTAAAAACAAGCCTAGAGCACCATCTGCTGTTAAAAACTAGCCTAGAGCGCCATCTGCTATTAAAAACAAGCCTAGAGCGCCATCTGCTGTCAAAAACAAGCCTAGAGCACCATCTGCTGTTAAAAACTAGCCTAGAGGACCATCTGATGTTAAAAACTAGCCTAGAGCACCACCTGCTGTTAAAAACTAGCCTAGAGCACCATCTGCTGTTAAAAACTAGCCTAGAGGACCATCTGCTGTCAAAAACTAGCCTAGAGGACCATCTGCTGTCAAAAACAAGCCTTGAAGACCATCTGCTGTTAAAAACAAGCCTAACACGCTATCTGCTGTTAAAAACGAGCCTAGTGCCATATGCTGTCAAAAACAAGCCTTGAGCACCATCTGCTGTTAAAAACTAACCAAGAGCACCATCTGTGGTAAAATAAAAACACAAAAACAAACAGAGTGTCATTTGCTATTAAAACCTGGCCTAGAGCGCCATCTTCAGTCAAAAAAAAGCATAGAGAGTGCTATGTGCTGTTCAAAACTAGCCTATAGCACAATCTGCTAGTCAAAACTAACCCAGAGCACTATCTGCTGTTTAAAACTACCCTGGAGAGTGCTATCTGCTGTTCAACCCTCAGATTGCAGATATTGAAGTAATTCTATTTTAGCTGAACATTGTTAGTTCTATACTAACAAATCATACAATAATGCAAAGCTTATTCAGCTTTCAGATGATGTATAAATCTCAAAAGAAATAAAGAAAAATTATACTTTTGATTGCTTTTGTGGTTTAGCGTCACAAATGTCAAGTAATAAAGCTTTGAGTAACCCTTGTATGATTCATACAATTCGTACAGAATATAAATTCATGTTAACCCTTTCACGCGTACGATCAAACTGGTATGATCAGCCTTGGCTGGTGCCTGAAGTGTACGATCACACCGGTGTGATTAAAACGTTCAGAGCACAAGTCATCAACTGCTAAAGAAAGAGGTGCACACTGACCGTTCATTTTAACGGAGAGTGAGCGACTTCCAGCGAACTTCATCTACGCAAGCAACAGCGACTGTGGGCATCTCTAACAACGCAACACAGTTGAGAATCCTTAAACTTTATGCAAATGAAGAGCGACTTTCTTGAACGACATCTAATAGGGGCACCAGTAGAGCTCACGTGGTACTCTCTCAGCTTGCTCAGAGGCTGGTTGTTTTCTCCGTGCTGTAGACCTACACAGACCTGCGTTTGCAGCAGGTCGCCACCTAGAACGACAGGCAGCTACAAAGTTGCTGATAATGTGAATGAGGCATAAGTAACGGTCAAAAAAAACAAAAAAAATAAAAACTCACACAGGAGGGTCAGCTTGA
Organism: Danio rerio; assembly: GCF_052040795.2. Classification (NCBI taxonomy): domain Eukaryota; kingdom Metazoa; phylum Chordata; class Actinopteri; order Cypriniformes; family Danionidae; genus Danio; species Danio rerio. Next base: position 8,277,746 of record NC_141037.1, read on the forward strand.
GTATTTAAAACTCACACGTGAAAGGGTTAAACAACAAAATAAGCCATCATCTGATGAGTTGTGCAAGGTTTGAAGGCAAGTGGTGTCAAAGGCTGTTGGTATTTATGTCATATGACCACTTTTAAAAGACACATGACAAATATGAGACACAAAAGCTACAACAAAGAGGAACATAGTCAGTGAATTTAGGCCTGTTTATCTCTAATATAGTTTCAGAAAACTTTTAAATGTGAAGATGTATAATTTAATAAAGTTTTAGAGCTTGGCAGTATAAATGTGGGTGGTTATTTATCAAAAACAAAATGGTTTTTTGCCTCAGATCTCCTTTTATTTTTCATGAAAGAAAGAAAGATGTTTTTGGAACAACACAAGAGTGAGTAAATAATGACAAAAAGCTTAATTATTAGGTAAACGGTTTCTTCAATTGCTTGTCAATCAGCTCATCGCAAAACTATCATCCACGCTCTTAATCCTTGCTTTCCCAGTAAATACAATGCAGAAATGTGTGAGAGCGTCTTTACCTGAGGTTGGTGATTTGCATCTTTCTTCTGGGGCAGCTGATGCATCATTACCATCACAAAGACCTGTTGAAAACAAACGCGATTAAACCAAACCGCCGGACGGACTTTATGCACAAAACATCACTTAGCACTTAAACAATAAATCAAGACAAAAAGAATATAAGAGAAAGAGAAGAATGCAGACAGATATAGAGAGAGAGACAGGACGTTTGATGAGTGCCATGTGACTTACTGAGGTAAGAAGAACGAAGCTTTTTCACTGATTCAGAATAAAAGTTAGAGAGGCCGGACATGCAAGACTTCTTATGCAGAGTGTCTTTACGAAAACCACAGAGAGAGACGGATATTGAAAGGGTGAGACAAAACAATGACACAAAAATCAAATGAACAGCAAGAAGGCCTTTGAATTTCCAGAGTTCAGAGACTGCATTCAGGACAGATTGTTCACTTTATGTTTCAGTAATTGTTGAGGTCTAAAATTAAGGAGATCATTTCAGTTCAGTAAATTCAATCAGGAATTTGGAGTGCACAATGTTGGACAGAAATGTGGCAGAAATCATTTGAGGAATCAATTCTAAATCGATAGGGATTCTCAAAAAAAACATTGCTATTCTCTCTCTTAAATTGATTCTGAGCTTTGATTTTAACAGCAGATGGTGCTGTATGCTTTACAAACATATTCTGCATGCATTTAATTCCTTTTAAATACCATTTAAACCTCAAATAATCATTAAATTAACTGAGGATAAGTGTAAGCAAATTACAAGAGTGTTCATAGTGAGCCGTTTACATTAATCTTGTCATATAAAAGGCAACTTGCAACACACAAGCACACTTCCTTGTGAGCATTTCAGTATAGATCATTATCTACTGTTCAAAACTAGCCTAGAGTGTAAAAAAAAAAAAAAAGCCTAAAGTGCATTTTTGCTGTAAAAAAACCTAGCCTAGAGTGGTATCTGCTGTTCAAAAAACAAATTTAGAGCACCATTTGCTGTAAAAACAAAATAATAAAAATAGCCTAGATCGCCATCTGCTGTTAAAAACTAGCCTAGAGTACCATTTGCTGCCAAAAATTGCCTAGTGACATCTGCTGCAAAAGAAACTAGCCTCTAGCGATGTCTGCTGTTAAAAGCTAGCTTTGAACACCATCTGCTGTTAAAAAATAGCCTAGAGCAACATCTGCTGTTAAAAACTAGTCTAGAGCAACATCTGCTGTAAAAACAACTAGCCTAGAAAGCTATATGCTGGTAAAACTAGCCTAGAGCACCATCTGCTGTTAAAAAACTGGCCAAAGCGATGTCTGTTGTTAAAAACTAGCCTAGAACACCATCTGCTGTTAAAAACTAGCCTAGAGCACAATCTACTGTCAAAACTAGCCTAGAAAGACATCTGCTGTAAAAACAACTAGCCTAGAACCCTATCTGCTCTTAAAAACTAGCCCAGAGCACAATCTGCAGTTAAAAACTAGCCTAGAGCACCATCTGCTGTCAAAAACTAGCCCAGAGCACAATCTGCTGTTGAAACTAGCCTAGAGCAGCACCTGCTGTAAAGAAACGAGCCTAAAGCGGCATCTGCTGTAAAAAAAAAAAAATAGCTAGAATGCCATGTTATCAAAAACTAGCCTAGAGCGCCATCTGCTGTTAAAAACTAGCCTAGAGCACCCTCTGCTGTTAAAAACTAGCCTAGAGCACCATCTGCTGTCAAAAACTAGCCTAGAGCGACATCTGCTGTAAACACAACTAGCCTAGAACACCATCTGCTAGTAAAAACTAGCATAGAGCGACATCTACTGTCAAAACTAGCCTAGAGCGACATCTGCTGTAAAAACAACTAGCCTAGAACCCTATCTGCTCTTAAAAATAGCCTAGAGCGCCATCTACTGACAAAAGCTAACCTAGAGCGACATTGGCTTTTAAAAACTAGTCTTGAGTGCCCTCTGCTGTCAAAAACTAGCCTAGAGGACCATCTGCTGTCAAAAACTGGGATAGAGCGATATCTGCTATAAAAACAACTAGCCTAGAACACCATCTGATAGTAAAAACTAGCATAGAGCGCCATCTACTGTCAAAACTAGCCTAGAGCGTCATCTGCTGTAAAAACAACTAGCCTAGAACCCTATCTGCTCTTAAAAAATAGCCTAGAGCGCCATCTACTGACAAAAGCTAACCTAGAGCGACATTGGCTTTTAAAAACTAGTCTTGAGTGACCTCTGCTGTCAAAAACTAGTCTAGAGCACCATCTGCTGTCAAAAACTAGCCTAGAGCACCATCTGCTTTCAAAAACAAGCCTAGAGCGCTGTCTATTGTTAAAAACTTGCATAGAGGGCAGTCTACTGTCAAAAACTAGCCTAGAGAGGGCTATCTGCTGATAAAAACATAGAGCACCATTAAAAATCAATTCAAGATGGAATAGAAACTACTGGAAAGATTTTGCGCCTCACCTCTGTTAAACATTGGGATATTGTACAATATATTTACAATTTCATCAAGTATGATGGTAACAACTATGGTTGTATCGTTTTCCTTATCAAACACCACTTATAACTTGTATTAGTCATGATTTCAGTATTACTGCATTGCTATCAACAATGCTAAATGTCATGAATTCAGTCTGTTGGCGTCTGTGTATTTCAAAGACTGAAACTCAGATGAGTGAACAACATAAAAGATCAGCAAAGACAGGGAAGAGAAAAGAACGAACACCAGCGCCACATTTTGAGCATATGGATCGGATGATTTTCTAAGATCAGGGGCAGATGGTTCCTCGGCCAGAGATGACCACCCGCAGGTTGAAGGATGCAGAGGCATTGCTGTTTGTAGACGGACACTGCTCATAACGAGCTGTACTTTTTCAGACAGAAAGTGACACACACACACACAGACTGACAACATGCAGAGGTTATGATTATTAGTAAGATGAGGCTTTCTCTTGGATTTGTGTTCACCTGCTGAGGGCTGTCTGGTTTTGCGGGGTGAGCGTGGTTGTCTGTGGTGAGGATCTGTCGAGCCGTACAGTTCGGCGGTGGTCACGTTTAGAAGGAGAGTTTTCTGAATGTAATCAACAACTGCAAGGCCGTTTCCATTGCCAAAAGCGACTCTGTGAAATGCACGACAGATGCGTTAATAAAATACACTGCCTGCTCCACCAAAAGTCTACATTAGGACTTTTATTGCAATGATTCATAGCTTTCTGGCATATTTTTGGCATTGTTTCTTTCAAACCTTAACCTTTTTTATTTCTTAAACCTCCATTTGGGAAGATTTATGCCATGGCCATATTCCAGAATGACAGTGCAAAGATTCATCAGGCTCAAATTAAAAAAGAGGCTTCGGTTTTGCACATAAATTGACCACCGATTAACCTGAACCTCATATAAATCTTCTAAATGATGATTATGTGCAAGTCTACATTGCTCGTTACAGTAGCTGGGCTTCTATGAGCCTGTGTTAATGCACATTTTGATGTATCGCAAGAGAAACAAGTAATGAAAACAGCAGATTTCACAAAAGAATCATTCTTAATTCACAAAAATCTGACAGCACTCTCACCCTCTATAGACAACAATAGTCTAGAGACATTCAAAGTTCAGAAAAGGAATTAAAAACATTGTCAACAGATTGACAGATTTTCAGCATTCTTCTTTAAAACAGATTTGCAACAACCGAAGGGATAGCAAAATGCTCATCTAAGGGTGAACTATCCTTTTAAATATGCTCAAGTATATTTCACCTTATTAACTATATATATATATATATATATATATATATATATATATATATATCCGTCTTTCAGATGAGAGGTTAAACCGGGGTCCTGACTGTGGTCATTAAAAAAATCCCATGGCACTTCTCGTGAAAGAGCAGGGGTGTAACTGACCAAAGTCCCTCTATCGGCACATACGATCATGGCCTCCCAATCATCCCCTTCCACCGAATTGACTCTATCACTGTCTCTCCACTCCACCAATAGCTGGTGTGTGGTGAGTGCACTGGCGCCGTTGTCCTGTGGCTGCTGTCGCATCATCCAAGTGAATGCTGCACACTGGTGGTGGTGTGGAGAGACCCCTCTCATGATTGTGAAGCGCTTTGGGTGTATGGCCATACACAATAAATGCATATGCAATATATATATATATTCACCGGCCACTTTATTAGGTACTAGTACCAGGTTGAACCCACTTTTGCCTTCAGAACTGCCTTAATTAAAAGTAGATGGACATACACTGTGGTCATAAAGGGATGGACATGGTCAGCAACAATGCTCAGGTAGGATGTGGCATTGACATGATGCTCAATTGGTACTAATGGGCCCAAAGTGTGCCAAGAAAATATCCCCCACACCATTACACTATCACCACCAGCGTGAACCATTGATACAAGGCAGGATGGATCCATGCTTTCATGTTGTTGATGCCAAATTCTGACCCTACCATCTGAATGTCACAGCAGAAATCAAGATTCATCAGACCAGGCAATGCTTTTCCAGTCTTCTATTGTCCAGTTTTGATGAGCCTGTGTGAATTGTAGCCTCAGTTTTCTGTTCTTAGCTGACAAGAGTGGCACCCGGTGTGGTCTTCTGCTGCTGTAGCCCATCCGGCTCAAGGTTGGACGTGTTGTGCATTCAGAGATGATCTTCTGCAGACCTCGGTTGTAACGAGTGCTTATTTGAGTTACTGTTGCCTTTCTATCAGCTCAAACCAGTCTAGCCATTCTCCTCTGACCTCTGGCATCAACAAGGCATTTGAGCCCACAGAACTGCCCCTCATTGGATATTTTCTCTTTTTTAGACCATTCTCTGTAAACCCTAGAGATGGTTGTGCGTGAAAATCCCAATAGATCAACAGCCATGCCACATTCAGAGTCACTTAAATCACCTTTCTTCCCCATTTAGATGCTCAATTTTAACTGCAGCAGATCATCTTGACCATGTCTACATGCCTAAATGCATTGCGTTGCTGCCATGTGATTGGCTGATTAGAAATTTGTGTTAACGAGCAGTTGTACCTAATAAAGTGGTCGGTAAGTGTATATATGTATAAAATTAAAACTAAAGCTAATTTAAAACGTTTTGGACACCCAGCCCAATAAACTATATAAAATAAGGCTGCTCGATTATGGGAAAAATCATAATCTCGATTATTCCCATAATCGAGCAGCCTTATTTTATATAGTTTATTGCTGTTTATAGTAACCCACTCTTCTTGGCCAATAGCTGTTAAAAGGATAGTTCAGCCAAAAAAAAAAAAAATGATTAAAATAATTTGCAACAAGTAAAGGTTTAGATAATGATGGCAAAATGTTAACTTTTGGGTGAACTGTGCCTTTAATTACGCTCAGGTGCATTTCAAACTCCTCTAAATAAGACTTTAATTATTGTAATGAAGAAGAATTATTCAAGTCCTTTACATGCCTGCTAGGCTTTAATATGATGGATCGTGACACATAAAGCTTGTTTAAAAGATAATGAGCAGCTGTTGTGGAAGGGACGTGTTTTTAAGTTGCTCAGTAAACGCATAATAGATGCAGTAAAGGAGTCTGTGTTGTCATTTGGTGAACTTACAGGCCGTACGCAGAGTTGATGGCCAGGCTGGTGATCTGCTGTGGTGGCTCCCCACTGACCCAAACCAGCTGAATGAGCAGCTCCACATGATAACCGGGAAACTGTTTGAGAGGGGAACTCCTGACCCTGGCCAAAAAAAGACAAGAGGACACAATTAGCTACAACAACAGGTCACACTTTATTTTAAGTTACAATTCTCGCTATTAATAAACCATTGACTTTTGCCTCAATAAGCTGCTAATCAGCAGAAGGGGAGGAGCCAGTCCTGTATGACAAAGGACCCTATCATACACCCGGCGCAATGTGGTGCAAGGAGCGGCGCAATACTCTTTTGGTAGTTTCTGCTTGGCGCAAGAGTCGTTTTGAGGCGTTGCCCTACGCTGTTTAAATAGCAAATGCATTAGCGCTCTTTTGTGCGCCCATAGGCGTTCTGGTCTAAAAAGGAAGGCATACTGAGGCGGACCGCTGGCGCGTCGCTATTTTGAGGATCTATAATAGATTTTTCATTAGACCAAAACTAACCCGGTCTAAACTCCAGCGCAGAGTTGCGCCTCGCTTACACACTGCTTAATACACACAAGAGAGCAATAGGCAAATATCTTTACATATGAAAAAATGTAAATATTAAGGATATATATAGGATATAATAAGAATAGATATAGGATATAAATCTAAAGGATTAAAATATTACAAAACATATTATTTTCTAGCCTACATAAATATGAAAAATCACTGCTTTTATGTCTTCATCATCTCGGGAGGCTTTTTCAGTTCATTCATAACAATTTGCTTTTGTATAATGTTATTATTATTAGCAGTATTATTTATTATATCCATATTTATATTTGTTTCATTAAAAACAAGCTTTGATTTGCCCACCTGTCAGGTTTAAGACCATATGGGGCATGGCAGGTGTATTTGGAAATAACTCAGTATTTTGACCACACTCGGTCATTATTGTTCATTTATTCGTTTGCTGGAAATTAGAACTGAATTTAGAAATAGTTTTGAAACAAATCTTTGCGCTTAACAAACAAAATTAATTATTTATAGGCTAATTGATGTCTGTGCGTAAAGGTTTCCCTATCCAAGAGCGAATGTGAAAGTGATCCATTATCTCTCATTCTCACGCAGTAGATGCTCTGTTGAACAGTTTTCTGTAAAAAAAAATACTGTTAACTGTTTGCTTGTGAAATGCTAATTTTTTCCACTTAGACTTACTTTGCGTCCTGTAAATAGCGAATGCGCTCTTGGCGCGATGCAGCTAGCTCTTAAAGGGAATGGGAGATGAGACTCTAATTGGTTTATTCTCAAAACACACCTATAACTCATTAAGAAAATAAACTCAACCCTTTTAAACCATGCGCCTTAGTGCAAAGCGCATTTTCCCGTCCGTAAATGAGCAAAAATGCATTCTGACACGCCCTGAAAGTGTTTGCGCCCTGCGTTTTGCGCTCTGCGCATGGACCGTCAAAATAGAGCCCATGGTGTTAAAAATTACTTCATCAAATCTTGTATGGGAAAATAATTGAAAAGTCTTTTTGATTTGAGAATGGATAAATGTACTTCATTGTTTGCTCATGTATCACATGCTTCTTGGCCCAAATCTTTTCAATTTGTTTTTAGATAAAGGTTCATACATAATTTTACGACTAAAATTTCAAAACTTTCAGGCAATTATTCATGACCTAAAGCTTCATGTAGTCTATACACACTGCATTCAGAAAGTATTTATAGCGCTTCACTTTTTCCACATTTTGTTGTTACAGCCTATCCTAAAATGGTTTAAATTTTAATTTATTTCCTCACAATTCTATGCACAATACCCCATAATGACAATGTAAAAAAAAAGAGTTTTTGAAGTTGTTGCAAATTTAAATAAAAAACCTGAAAACCACATGTACAGAAGTATTCACAGCCTTTGCTTAATACTTTGTTTGGCAGTAATTACAGCCTCAAGTCTTTTTGAATATGATGCCACAAGCTTGGCACACCTGTCTTTAGGAATTTTTGCCCATTCCTCTTTGCAGTACCTCTCAAGCTCTATCAGGTTGGATGGGAAACGACGGTGTACAGCCATTATCAGATCACTCCAGAGATGTTCAACAGGATTTAGGTCTGGGCTCTGGCTGGGCCACTCAAGGACATTCACCGAGTTGTTGTGAAGCCACTCCATTGATATTTTGGTGGTGTGCTTTGGGTCACTGTCCTACTGGAAGATGTACCGTCGCCCCAGTCTGAGGTCAAGAGCACTCTGCAGCAGGTTTTCATTCAGGATGTCTCTGTACATTGCTGCATTCATCTTTCCCTCTAGCCTGACTAGTCTTCCAGTTCCTGCTGCTGAAAAACATCCCCACAGCATGATACTGCCACCACCATGCTTCACTGTAGGGATGGAATTAGCCTGGTGATGAGCGGTGTCTGGTTTTCTCCAAACGTAACGCCTGACATTCACTCCATCAGACCAGAAAATTTTGTTTCTTATGGTCTGAGAGTCCTTCAGATGCCTTTTGGCAAATTCCAGGAGGAGAGTGGCTTCCGTCGGACCCCTCTACCATACAGGCCTGATTGGTGGATTGCTGCACAACTGGTTGTCCTTCTGTAAGGTTCTCTTCTTTCCACAGAAGAACGCTGAAGTTCAGACAGAGTGACCATCGGGTTATTGATCAACTCCCTGATCAAAACGCCCTTCTCCACTGATCACTCAACTTAGATGGTCAGCCAGCTCTAGGAAGAGTCCTGGTGGTTCCAAACATCTTCCACTTACTGTACGGATGATGGAGGCCGCTGTGCTCATTGGAACTTTTAGAGCAAGCAGAAATTTTTCTGTAACCTTCCCCAGCCTTGTGCCTCGAGGCAATCCTGTCTCGGAGGTCTACAGACAATTCCTTTGTCTTCATGCTTGGTTTGTGCTTTGACATGCACTGTCAACCCTCGGACCTTATATAGACAGGTGTATGCCTTTTCAAATCATGTCCAATCAACAGAATTGACCACAGGTGAACTCCAATTAAGTTGATGAAACCTCTCAAGAATGATCAGTGGAAACAGAACGAACCTGAGCTAAATTTAGAGCTTCACTTCAAAGGCTGTCAATACTTCTGTACATGTGATTTTTTTAGATTTTTAATTTTTAATAAATTTAGGACATTCATTTATTAATTTTCATGTCGGCTTAGTCCCTTTATTAATCCGGGGTCGCCACAGCGGAATGATCTACCAACTTATCCAGCACGTTTTTTTACGCAGCGAATGCCCTTCCAGCCACAACCCATCTCTGGGAAACATCCACACACACTCATTCACACACACACTCATACACTACGGACAATTTAGCCTACCCAATTCACCTGTACCACATGTCTTTGGACCCGGAGGAAACCCACGCGAACGCAGGGAGAACATGCAAACTCCACACAGAAACACCAACTGAGCCGAGGCTCAAACCAGCGACCTTCTTGCTGTGAGGCAACAGCACAACCTACTGCGACACTGCATCACCCTAAATTTGCGACAATTAAAAAAAAAAAAATCACATTGATATTATGGGGTATGGAGTGTAGAACATTGAGGAAATAAATGAATTGAATCCATTTTGGAATAAGGCTGTTACATAAAAAAAAATTAGGAAAAAGTGAAGCGCTTTGAATACTTTCAGGATGCACTGTACATGTGGTAAATAAGAAAAGATGCACATTTCAAATTTATTACAGAATATTAAAAAACATGTGACAATCTATGTAGTTTGTATTTGTTTTCATATCTGTAAAATTGTTTTTAGAAAGTGTCTTGCTGTCTGCGTGAACATTTTTGAAATGTTGGCTTGTGTTTTCAAAAGAACAGTACAAATTAGCCTTTTATCTTACCTCTGTAGTTGGCGACTGTTTCTGGACACGACACTTAAAATGTATCTTGAATTACAATGAAAGCGAAGTGAAAGAGAGGCGAAGCTGAAACTGCGAGTTGCTTCTCACCCCACACAGAGAATGTCATGTGATGGAGAAGGACTACACAATTGTATTTAAATTTACCCAATATGGACCCTTTTTCGCATTTCTGGGTTTCTCAGTAGCGGAAGTCATCATAGTTGGGTAAACTTAGAGCGCAGTGAATGGAAGAGTACAACAAATAATGTTTTTACAATCCTACTAGCTGAAATAATGAAAGAAAAACTTAATGATGGTGTGATAAAGACTTTCAAGCATTAGAAACATCTTGCACAAGTGGTAATTCGTTTTTTGTAATTTGTTGCAAAGATGATTTAATACATACATAAATACATATAAATGTTCACACGCTTTTTTAAAAATCTAAATATTAAAAACTTTAAAAAAATGTAAGATTCTGATGACCGTTAATGCGTCATAACAGTCTTGTGAAAAGGGTCCATTATAATCTCATATATATATATTTGAGTACATAGACATTTGTTGAACAAATTTCCATGACTTTTCCCAAAACATTTTGAGTTTATTTGTTTTTCCAAACCTTTTCCAGACCTGTCAAATTCAATGAACCCTGTAACTGTCCTGTTTTATTTGTGACAAGTCTATGTTTTAAGAGTTCGCCCTTAGCCGATGATTGATTATGAAGCTTGTTTAGCATGCTGTCCTGGGAGAGAGCCCTGAACTCGTGAGATCCTCGAGCCCGGGGCTCCCTCCCGTTGCAGGGCGAGAGGGGAGTCCGAGTTCAGGTAGGTCTCAAGAACTCCCCTGCTTGATAATGTTGGAAGTAGACTGATGCTAAGAAGTGTCTATGCTGTCAATTTAGATTTGTCAATTTACTTATGTTACATGTTTTTGATCTGTGGGAGGAAACCGGAGAGCCCGGTGAAAACCCACGCAAACACTAGGAGAACATGCAAACTCCGCACAGAAATGTGTGGACAGGACGTGTCCGAGCCGGTGACATTCTTGCTGTGCGGCCGTGGTGCTAACCACTAGGCCTCCGTGCTGCCCTGACAAGGAAATGGGAGGAGTAAGGGTGGAAGGGAGGATTCTTCAAGACGAAGATGGCTGAAGTAGATACTCTGGTTATTTATAGTGGATAAGGAGTCGTCTGATTGGTAAATCAGTGTTAGCTAATGTGGACCAGGTGCTATCAGGTGCTCCTCTCGAAATTAGTTTATAAATAAACTTCACAAAGTAAATGAAAGCAGGTCGTACTTGAGGCAGGGCACGTTATCCCGAAGGCCGTCGCAGGAGTTGTTGCTGCTTGTGGAGGGGTGAGACTGAGGCAGGCTGGTCTGAGGGCTGGGTGCAGTTCCTGGGGTGGAAACAGCCGACGCCTGGTCTCCTCCACCCTCTGGAGATTCCACTTCATTCAGCTCACACTGCATACGCACCTCCAACAGCTACGCACATATGTGAACCGGCATTAACACACATTTCAACAAGTGTATTTGTAGTAGGGCTACACAATATATCGTTAAAACTTAGTTTTGAAAATCAAGCCGGCTTTATATAGATAATCATTATTAAAATTAATGTTTATTTTATATTTTTATCATGTATCTGGACCAAAAACAACTGTATGAACTGAATTATCGATGCAAGCTGTAATAATTTAGTATTTCCAACAAAAAAGTTCTCATTATAGGCTGTTTATTTATTTATTTATTACATATTTATTGCCACATCAGCAACTTATGGCTATTTCCTGGCCAAATGGATATACATTAAAATATTACATGATAAAAAAACTAATTCGTATTACACTAAAAAAGTTACTTAAAAAAAAAATGTATAAAATAGAAATAGATAGAATTCACACAAAAATTTATTCAAAGTTAAATATGATTTTTCAGTTCTATTTTTGATAAAAAATGTAAAACTCTTCCAGGTGGTAGTTTTTAAAAATGTCCATCAAAGTACTCTCCTTATAAAAATGTTGTCTAATGCAGTGGTTCTCAAACTGTGGTACGTGTACCACTAGTGGTACGCAGGCTTTCTTCCAGTGGCACGCGGAGGATTGAAATATGTCATATACATGCTACACACATTTCAAAATTTATCAAAAATGATGTATATAATATGCCATATATGATATATAGCCTATATTTCTGAGGGAATCTGCCACATTTTTTCACGGTGCAGAGTTGTAGCTGCTTTACTGGGCCTACTGCGCTACAGTATTTCAGTACTGCTCGTTTTGGTGGTACTTGGAGAGACATTTTTTTTCTGAGGTGGTACTTGATGAAAAAAGTTTGAGAACCACTGGTCTAATGGAATTTAAACTTCTGCATTACAACAAAATATGTTTGATGTTAAGAGCAGTCTGGCAGTAATTACATTTAGTTGATTCTTCGTTATTTAATAAATATGAAAGTGTCAACCTAGAATGTCCAATTCGACATCTGGTATAGACCGTCTGATCACGCATTGCCTCAAAATTATAATTTGCTAAATATCTTTCATTTATTTTCGGGTTAATTTCATGTAATTTGTTGTTGATGCCATGTTTTGTTTATGTACAAATTCATTATGGCCTGTTAGATACAGAAATATTCAAATAGATGGTTTGGACAGAAATGTTATGTATTCATTATTCTAAAAAAAAAATTTTATTACACAGACTTTGCTTGTAAAGTGACTAACAAGCTGTCTAACAAGCAGTCCCTCGGGGAGCCTTAATATTATATAACATCGCTATCACGACACCAAGATATTTATTTTCCAAGCTTGTAAGTATAAAGAAGAGTTTGGCCCTCTATTCATTATATTTGTAATATTTATGTGGAGCTGCTTCCATGTTCATTTCTTCAGTCCTGCAGTGTGACACCTCCTCATTAAAAAACAAGGTTTTTAGCATTATCACGCATAAATAAGTGAGCGCTTTTACTCATTCGTGTGGATGCAGCATATGGCAGTCTAACTGTTGGAAAGCATGTGTCAAAACAACTTAATGCTTAATGAAATGCCCTGCAGTGTGCATACTAAACTCCATCTAAAAAGCTTTAAACAGCATTTTTCTAATTGCATTATAATCACCATGCAGTTTTCAGGAGCTCATGTTAATATTAATCATTTGCCACATAGCAGGGCCGCTTCAAATTAACATGTGAAATGAAATAAAACACATAGATTTAAAAGTGGTAAATTAAATCAAATAGTGACCAATGGCATCTGCCATTTCCCTTAGACAAATATATGTATAATATATGTAACACAAATATACAACTCCAAACCAGAAATAATAAGAACTCCTGAAGTTATATAGCGCTTTTCTGGGAACTCAAAGGGCTTTACGCAATGTATTATTACAAGAGTGATTATAGCGCCTCCCGATGGTGAATGCGGTTATAATCATGGGTGGTATTATTTGGTACTTTGGTCATTTATTTCACTGATTTGGCAACCGTCAAACGTCATCAAGGAAATGGTTTGAATTTGAACTTTTGGGACAACACTACAAACATATACTATGCTGTTGAGTGTGTAAGTGCATAAGTACATAGTGCATAAGTGCATAGTGTGCCATTTGGGACGCTGCTCCAGTTTGGATGATCCTTTTCTTCTTTGGTCCGAAGCATACTGCTTTAATTTCTACCCCAAAAAATACTTGAAACACAGATTCATCTGACCACAGTAAATGTTTCCAATGTGTGATGGTCCATCCCAGATGCCTCCGAGCCCAGAAAAGTCAACAGCACTTCAAGACAATGTTAACATAGGGCATCCTTTTGGCACAGTACAGTTTTTACTGGCATTTGTGTATGTAACTACGTATTGTGGTACTTGACAAAGGTTTGCCAAAGTAGGCCAGACCCCATGTTATGATATCGCTTATAGATGAATGAGGATTCTTGATGCAGAGTGGGATCAGCGATCATGGTAGTTCAGCTTAGGTTTGCGCCCCTGTCCTTTACACACTGAAATTCCTCCAGATTCCTTGAATCTTTTAATGATGTTATGTGCTGTTAAAGGTGAAACATCCAAATGACTTCCTATCCCAATAATTTTCTCACATATTTTTGGTAAACTGGTGATCCTCGGCCCATCTTTGCTCCTAAAGGACTAGACCTTTCTTGGATGCTGCTTTTGTACCAAATCATGATCGCAATCACCTGTTGACATCACCTGCTTCAAATGCAACCTGTTTACTAGCCCTAAACTGCTCTAGTCACAACTTGTTTTGGAGTGCGTTGCAGGTCTGAATGACAGAACAGAATGTATATTTACAAATCACATGAAGTTGACCAGACAAAGCATAAAATATTGTGTGTTCATATTGTCTGCAATGAAATACACGTCAAAGTAAATTTAGAAATCACTACTTTCTTTTTTTTATTTACATTTCCATACTTCCCAAACTTTTTCTGATTTGGGGTTGTGTGTTATATTTATGTAATATACAATATATGTAACGACAGTAAGGCCTCATCTGATTGGTCAAATGTGAATAATTAACCTATGCATGCAACGCACACACGCTTGGATCGTAACATACAGCTAAAGTCAGAATAATTAACCCCCTGTTTATTTTTTTCCCCAATTTCCGTTTAATGGAGAGCAGATTTTTTTTAACACATTTCTAAACATATTAGTTTATAAGAACTGATTTATTTTATCTTTGCCATGATGACAGTGAATAATATTTGACTAGAGATTCAAGACTCTTCTATACAGCTTAAAGTGACATTTAATGGCTTAACTAGGTTAAATAAGTTAACTAGGCAGGTTAGGGTAATTAGGCAAGTTATTGTATAATGATGGTTTGTTCTGTAGACAGTCGGGGAAAAAAAATGCTTGAAGTTGCTAATAATATTGGCCCTAAAATGGTTCATAATAAATTTAAAACTGTTTTTGTTATAGCTGAAATAAAACAAATAAGACTTTCTCCGGGAGAAAAAATATTATCAGTCATACTGTGAAAATGTCCTTGCTCTGTTCAACATCATTTGGGAAATATTTACAAAAGTAAAAAAAAATCAAAGAGGGCTAATAATTCAACTGTACTTCAACTGTACATTTAATTTATCACACCTCACTAAAATACAGGTATTGTGTAAAAAATGATCACAGTGTTGATAATTTTTCGATATACTGTGCCACCCTTATTGTAAACTAATGATGTAAACATGCATTAAAACAGGTCAGACCTGAACCACTTCGGTGGTGACTTCCTGTTTGCTGAACCTGTAGACTATAACATGAGCCGATACTCCAGCCACGCACAGCACACGGCTCTCCGGACACCAGGACAGCATCTGGATGGCGAATGGATCCTCATCCACAATATCAGTGCTGGATTTCTCCTCTTTACTCCGAGGCTTGTCAAACACCTTCGCTGTTTTCAGCTTATACAACACTTGAAGCATTACTGACAGACAAAAAAAAAGCACATTAATTATCAATTATCTCCATTAGTTGTTGCAAACATATATATAGAGTCAGAATTATTACACCGCTTGTTTATTTTTTGCCGAATTTGTGTTTAACAGAGAGAAGATTTTTACAGCACATTTATAAACATAATAGTTTTATTAACTCATTTTTAATAATGAATTCATTTTATCTTTGCCATGATGACAGTAAATAATATTTTACTAGATATTTTTCAAGACACTTCTATACAGCTTAAAGTGACATTTAAAGGCTTAACTAGGTTAATTAGGCAGGTTAGGGTAATTAGGCAAGTTATTGTATAATGATGGTTTGTTCTGTAGACTATCAAAAAAAATTAGCTTAAAGGGGATAATAATTTTGTCCTTAAAATGGTGTTTAAAAAATTAAAAACTGCTTTTATTCTAGCCGAAATAAAACAAATCTGACTTTCTCCAGAAGAAAAAATATTATCAGACATACTGTGAACATTTCCTGTATCTGTTAAACATCATTTGCTAAATATTTAAAAAAGAAGAAAAAAAATTCAAAGCGGGCTAATAATTATGACTTCAACTGTATATATATATATATATATATACATATATATACATATAGTATATATATATATATATATATATATTATTATTTTTTTTATATATAATTACAAGCATACTTTGCACTTTCCATAGTGAATTTGGTGAAATCTGTCAACATTTTTTTTAGAATGGATATACAGGCTGGGCCATTTATATGGATACACCTGAATAGTTGTTAATATTAACGTCCTGTTTGTTGCATATTAGTATATGTTAGGGCGCAAACTTTTTAAGATGGGTGGTGACCATGGAGGCCATTTTTAAATCGGCCATCTTGGATCAAACCTTTGTTTTTTCAATAGGAAGAGGATCATGCGACACATCAAACTTATTGGGAATTCATCTTGAAAAGTTTGCCCCCTCACATACGGATACACTCATACGTATGAGTATACTGAAGTCACATGGATTGTTTCGACAATGTTTTTAGTTCCTTTTCTAAATTTGAATCTCTCTGGACCATTGCTGTCTATGGAGAATGAGAGAGCACGCAGAACTAAAATATCATAAAGGGATAGTTTCTTTAAAAATTGTAAATTCTGTCATCATTTACTTGACATTTATTTGTTCCCAACCCATTTGACTTTCTTTATTCTACTGAACACAAAGCAAGATACTCTGAAGAAAGCTGAAAACTTGCTACCATTGACTTCCATAGTATTTTTTTTTTCCTATTATGGAAGTCAACGGTTACAGTTTTTTGTGTTCAACAGAAGAAAGAAACTCCTAAAGGTTTAAAGGTAATAGTGAACCATCTCTTTAATTTGTGTTCTGAAGATATCTCAGGATTGAAACTACATTCAGGTAATTAATAACAGAAATATAATTTTTTGGAGCAAACTAATCCTTTACTGTAGCTCTGAGTGCTTCCAAATCTTTGGAAATCTTCTGTTTAAGTAATGAATTTGCAGAATCCACAAGCATCTATTGTGTTTTTCCAACTCCAAACATTGTGGTTCTATAAGCTTGGGACATAAAATTTCAGTGTATATTGTTTTAGAAAGAAACTCACAAGCTGAGGCATCCCAAAACTTGATCGATCCATCAGCATGCCTGTTTCAGGAAGAAAACAAAAAGAGAGTAATATGAAGACTCCACATTTAAAAGCTTTCAACAACAATAAATGCTTTTACTTTCTAATACAATTATCAAACATGAATAGACTTCGGCAGCAAAGAGCTAGTGTGTGTACTGATTTTGGAGGTTTACAAGGACAGACAGTTTTATAGTGACATAAGTATGACCTCGGTATTACAACACTGAGGTAGCTTTTGAAGACATGCCTTGTTTCGTTGTAATTGTTTTACTTAATGGCAGTCACGAGAGGAAAAGTAGGTCAATCAAAAACATTTCTAACACCTGTGTCTGTGCAGTGATTGGGATGAAGAGATGCTATTTAGAGAGCGGCCAAAGTTAGGAGAGAGAACTGATCGACCTTACAGTGCTGAGTTTGTTGTTTTCGGCTTGAGAGTAAAGACCTGCGCCGGAGCAATTTTTCAGTCCCACTCTCACAAAAAATAGATATTATTTTCTCCTGCTCACAGTATTGTCTTGACCTGTTCACAAAAGCCCGCAGGTAAACATTTTCCCCAGGTTTTATTTTCATTGCTTCATTAATTGTTGTCTGCTCCTCTCTTTAATAACGAACTAACATCTGTAGCACTAATCGTTCCACTTGTATCATGCTCTTAAGACATTTTGCCTCAGTGTGGGCAAGCATACAGTACTGCAGCCTATAGTTTTGTGCATGAACACAGTGTTAGAATTAGCTTCTGAACTTCAATAATTAATTTTCTTTTCGGCTTAGTCCCTTTATTAATCCAAGGTAGCCACAGCAGAATGAACCGCCAACTTATCCAGCACATGCTTTACACAGTGGATGCACTTCCAGCTGCAACCAATCACTGGGAAATTTCCATACACACTCATTCGCACACTTACACTACGGACAATTTAGCTAACTCAATTCACCTATAGCACATGTCTTTGGACTGTGGGGGAAACCAGAGCACCTGGAGGAAACCCACATCAACACGGGGAGAACATGCAAACTCCACACAGAAATGCCAACTGGTCCACCCGGCACTCGAACCAGCGACCTTCTTGCTGTGGGGCAACAGTGCTAACCACTAAGCCAACGTGCCACCCCTTTGTAATTTAAAATGCTTTAAAAAAGCAAACTTAATGACTGTCATGAGGGAAAAATATAGGACAATCAAAAACATTTCTAACACCTGTGTCTGTGCAGTGATTGGGATGAAGAGATGCTATTTAGAGAGCGGTCACAGTTTTGAGAGAGTACTGATCGACCTTACAGTGCTGAGGTTGTTGTTTTCGGCTTGAGAGTAAAGACCTGCGCTGAAGCAATTTTTCAGTCCCACTCCCGCAAAAAATAGATATTATTTTCTCCTGCTTGCAGTATTCGAGTATTGTCTTGACCTGTTCACAAAAGCCCGCAGGTAAACATAGAAGTAGTTTTATTTTCATTGCTTCATTATTTGTTGTCTGCTCCTTTCTTTAATAACGAACTAACATCTGTAGCACTAATCGTTCCACTTGTATCATGTCTTAAGACATTTTGCCTCAGTGTGGGCAAGCATACAGTACTGCAGCCTATAGTTTTGTGCATGAACACAGTGTTAGAATTAGCTTCTGAACTTCAATAATTAATTTTCTTTTCGGCTTAGTCCCTTTATTAATCCAAGGTAGCCACAGCAGAATGAACCGCCAACTTATCCAGCACATGTTTTACACAGTGGATGCACTTCCAGCTGCAACCAATCACTGGGAAATTTCCATACACACTCATTCGCACACATACACTACGGACAATTTAGCTAACTCAATTCACCTATAGCACATGTCTTTGGACCGTGGGGGAAACCAGAGCACCTGGAGGAAACCCACATCAACACGGGGAGAACATGCAAACTCCACACAGAAATGCCAACTGGTCCACCCGGCACTCGAACCAGCGACCTTCTTGCTGTGGGGCAACAGTGCTAACCACTAAGCCAACGTGCCACCCCTTTGTAATTTAAAATGCTTTAAAAAAGCAAACTTAATGACTGTCATGAGGGAAAAATATAGGACAATCAAAAACATTTCTAACACCTGTGTCTGTGCAGTGATTGGGATGAAGAGATGCTATTTAGAGAGCGGTCACAGTTTTGAGAGAGAACTGATCGACCTTACAGTGCTGAGGTTGTTGTTTTCGGCTTGAGAGTAAAGACCTGCGCTGAAGCAATTTTTCAGTCCCACTCCCGCAAAAAATAGATATTATTTTCTCCTGCTTGCAGTATTCGAGTATTGTCTTGACCTGTTCACAAAAGCCCGCAGGTAAACATAGAAGTAGTTTTATTTTCATTGCTTCATTATTTGTTGTCTGCTCCTTTCTTTAATAACGAACTAACATCTGTAGCACTAATCGTTCCACTTGTATCATGTCTTAAGACATTTTGCCTCAGTGTGGGCAAGCATACACTACTGCAGCCTATAGTTTTGTGCATGAACACAGTGTTAGAATTAGCTTCTGAACTTCAATAATTAATTTTCTTTTCGGCTTAGTCCCTTTATTAATCCAAGGTAGCCACAGCAGAATGAACCGCCAACTTATCCAGCACATGTTTTACACAGTGGATGCACTTCCAGCTGCAACCAATCACTGGGAAATTTCCATACACACTCATTCGCACACTTACACTACGGACAATTTAGCTAACTCAATTCACCTATAGCACATGTCTTTGGACCGTGGGGGAAACCAGAGCACCTGGAGGAAACCCACGTCAACACGGGGAGAACATGCAAACTCCACACAGAAATGCCAACTGGTCCACCCGGCACTCGAACCAGCGACCTTCTTGCTGTGGGGCAACAGTGCTAACCACTAAGCCAACGTGCCACCCCTTTGTAATTTAAAATGTCTGTCTTACCGCTACCGCTGAAATCTACCCGCATTTAGCGGGTTGGCGGGTGTTAATGTAAAGCCCTGCCTGTGAGAGTTGGGTTTAGGGGGACAGAATATGTGGTTTGCATAACTAAACCATCATTACATCTATAAGAGTCCCACTGGGATATAGGAACCAGTTTGTGTGTGTATGTGTGTAATGACTTACCCAGTGATGATAATCTCTGAGAAACTCAGTGTTCCCTGGCCCCAGTTACCTGCACTTATGGGCCATTCCTGCATAAACACAGATTTGGATCAGCCGTTTTAGGACTATCCATTATCCAGCAGCGCACGGCAGAACATTACCTTCTTACTAAAGCCCTGTCTTTTCTGTCTGGAGCCAACAGAGTAAAGTGCAGGGATGGCTTCGGCTGGACAGTCTGCAAAATATTCGCAGCAGGTCACCGGAGACTCGTGGATGGATAGAGGGTACGGGTTCTCAAAGATGGGATACCTGCAAATGCAGATGTGTATTAATCATCTGTGCACAAATGAAGGGAGTGTATCACGTTTGCCGTCTACCCACCCAATCTGTGCAAGGTCAATAACAACCAAATCCTTCTCCAGTAGGACAACAACTGCATAAGGCTCCTGGAAATCTGTGCAGATACAGAAGATACAAAACTCTTACTTTATTAATGCTTTAAAAAGATTACCATTAACTCTACTGATTCTCTT
The DNA here is from genome assembly GCF_052040795.2 of Danio rerio. Taxonomy (NCBI): domain Eukaryota; kingdom Metazoa; phylum Chordata; class Actinopteri; order Cypriniformes; family Danionidae; genus Danio; species Danio rerio. The sequence goes on from NC_141037.1 coordinate 8,298,378, forward strand.
ATTAACTATTTCATTGTATTTTAGTACTTGTCTTGTAAATGATTGATCTACTTTGCAAAAAAAATGTATGTTTTAAATTATAGTTGAGATTTAAAATATTTAGATATTTTAAAAAATCATTGAGATTAAAATATATATTTTGTATTACACCGACAAGCCAAGATTTACTCCAAATATATTTAAATAATCGGTCACACTTTATTTTGATGGTCCGTTTGATTAATTTAATTTACATTGCATCTACATGCCAACTAATTCTCATTAGATTATAAGTAGACTGTTTGGCTGCATTAACACTGCAAATCTTGATGGTCAATTCCGAGACTGTATCCAGTTTTTTGCTGAGCTGTTTACATCACATTTTAAAAGTGACTTGTATCCGATCGTCTGCATTTACACAGCACACGGCAAAGGTGCAATGACCAGGAAAAAAAAAAAAAAAAAAGAGCGGGCGCTGACTAACAGCTGATAATTAAAGAGCGCTTTTTTTCTCTATTCCTCTATGTAATCTTTTGGCAGCTTTAGACAAGTTGTTTCACTGTAGTTTATGACAGAAAGGTTCTCATTTGTCCATCTTCTTTTGATATATAGGCTTTTTTAAACCTTTAGGCATCTTAATGTAATGTCCATGGCGTGGTTTATGCACGTGATGTAGATGCACTAGCTTTATATTGGTTACGTGGCGAACATTGCGCTCTCTTTCTCTCGTTAACATGCTTAAATACTTGTGGTACATGACAATATAAAAGCTCGTGTATGAGATTTAAGGTTTGGGACTCTGAAGTCTGTTCTGAAATGGAAGTGTCAGACTTAATGTCATTCGCTTCGGTTTTTAATGACGCGTGGCTCGCATTGACAGGTGAAAATCTGATCAACCTGCTTACACTGCAGACACGAGAACACAGATCTGATTCATATTGGATAAATTTCCACATATGAACAAGGCCTAAATCTGATTTGAGTAAATCAGAATCCATGTTATTTGTTCCCGCTTACACGTACTGTACATGGGCCATATTCGATCTCTGCCACATGAAAGAAAAAGATCGGAATTGAGTCACTTGGACGGTGCAGTGTAAATGCAGCCTTAGATTGGGGTTAGGGATAGTGTAAGCTGACATGTACTGGCAAAGTTATTTATAGTCAGTTAAATGTCTGTTGAAGGAGCAGTATCAACAGATATTAAGCAGACAGTCTACTAATACTCAAATGGACCATCAAAATAAAGTGTTACCAATTAATTAGGGATGTAACGATTCACTGGACTCACGTTTCGATACGAATCACGATTTAGTCATGATTTTTTTTTATTATTATTTGAAACAAATTTGATGAGCTCTTTGATTTTTTTCTTAAATGCTGCACATATTTTGCAAACTAATACATTTTCTGCCATAACTAAATTGCTATTAAAAAAGAAGAATAATACAAACTAATGAAGACTCATTATCACAAACAAACTAAAACTGTGACTGTGCTGAGATTTACATTTTTAAAAAAGAAATATCAGAATATCTGTTTACAATGTCCCCTGCTGAAAAAAAACTCAAAGAGGACTGAGATGGCTGGAGTGGAGAGGTAAAGCCTGGTTTATACTTCAGTGTCAAGTGATCGGCGTGACCCACGGCGCCTGCCTTGGCACGTAGTCATGCATTTATACTTTTTCATGATGTTTGTGTTGCTCTGCAATAACTCTTTAGAAACGCTAGCTGGCAGTAGGCGTTTATGTTCCTCCTCTCTGTCGAGTTTCTTTACAGGTGTTTTGCTACCTCAATGTAGAAGTGGCTCAAACTTGCTCATTTTGAGGCGGGAACGGAGGGACGGTCAACAACTTTAATCATAAGGTAAACACAAAACAAATGTTTCCATCTGGAGTACGGAATTACATCACTGTCATAAATATTTTGTGCGTAAATAAAATTCACCCGTCTGTAATTATGAAAATTTAAAGGAAAACGGAACTTACTCGTAATTTTACGAGGGTACAGTTCCAAAATCTGCAATTACAATAGACACATATACGACAGTTTCTTTTTGTGTTTCTATATAACAGATGAATTTATGATGGGCGACTTTAAAAACGCGACATACAGTTTCACGATAGACACGGCGACCTGATTACGAGTACAAATCAAAAAGCGCACTCCACTGTCAATATAACAGCACCGCTTTCTGGGCACTCAAGCTCCCACAAATAGTCTCAGGTAAGATTTTTGTTATTCCCTCTTTGAGAAATGTCCGTCATGAGCTGTAATAAAGGTTGAAACCTAATAAGGTCCATTTTCGCTGTGTTTCTTAGACACTTTACAGAATCAAAATTAAGAACGGGCTGAGGATAGTGAGCTAGCATAATGTAAGTTAACATTACAGGCAGCAAGCGCAGAATTTCTCTGGGAATCACTTAACGACGTTTAACTATAACATGACATCTGTCGATTAAGTAACTATTTTAAAGCCAGATCGACCATTGATCTATTATGTAATGACGATATCAGCAAAAGGAAGAAGGAAATGGACCTCATTAAGTTTCAACCTTTATTACAGCTAATGACCGACATTTCTCAAAGAGGGAATAACAAAAATCTTACCTGAGATGGTGTGTGGGAGCTTAAGTGCCCAGCAAGCGCGCCGTGATGATCGATGGCTCTCGCTTGTTTATTACTGCCTGTGACAGCGGTGACGTAATATTGACAGTGGAGTGCGCTTTTTGATTTGCACTCGTAATCAGGACGTCGTGTCCGTCGTGAAACTGTATTTCATGTTTGTTAAGCACACCCACCGTAAATTCATCAGTTGTTTACAAACAGACAAAGAAAATGTTGTATCCGTGTCTGGTCTAATCGCAGATTTTGAAATTGTGCCCTCGTAAAATTACGAGTACGCTCTGCTTTCCTTTATGTTTTTATGATTTCTGACAGCGATTTTATTCTATACTGCAGCTCCTTCACGGGACTCCACACTTGTAAACACTCCCTCCAACGGGTTTGCATGGCTCTTGGTACCGCCCACACTTGCATTGATACCAAGCCGACCAACCAAAGAGCTTGTGCTATGCGTTGTTGTGATTTGAATAAAATTTTTTGAGAGCAGGTTGCGATGGAGCATACACATGCGCTTGACGCAGAAGTATAAATCAGCCTTAAGCCTTTCCTAAACAAGAGAGCAGTGTGTACAGAGGAGGTAAACAGGCCCTCTGATCAGGGGATGGGCCACTGGCATAAAATACTGATTATAAAATTATTAATTAAGGCTAAATTTTACTTCTGCGTCAAGCGCACGCGTATGCTACGGCGCTGCCTACGCGTTGACGCATAGCCCTACGCCGTGGCAATCGGCGTCGCTGACGTGCACCTCTCAAACAATGTAACTACACGTCGCAATGACGCGTAGCGCAAGCTCTGTGATTGGTCGGCTTGGTAGCGATGACGAGTCAGGGCGGGACCGAGAACGGCACGAGCCCAATGGAGCGATTGTTTACAAGTGTGGAGTCCCGTGAAGGAGCTCCGGATGAAAAGTTTTGTTTTGTGTTTACCTCATAGTTAAAGTTGTTGCACGTCCGCCGGTTCCTGCCTCAAAATCAGCGAGTTTGAGCCACTTGTACATTCAGGAAGCATTCAGAAAAAACAAAACAGCAGCGAAGAAACTCGACACAGAGGAACATTTACACCTCACTGCCAACTAACATTTTGGAAGTGTTAATGCAGACCAACAGAGAACGCGGAGAAGTATAAATGCACAGCTATGCGCATTGCATGCGCTGTGGGTTACGCCGGTCACTTGACGCAGAAGTAGAAACCAGGCTTTATACAGTAGGATACAGACAGGAGTTAAACATGATTATGAAGGTGAATAATTAATATTACTTGTATAATTAATGAATATCAGTGTGATACACTTAAGAAGAGATAACCTTGAACATTTTTAAATATTCAATAATAATAAGCAAATTATTAAAATATGCGTAAACTAATTTGAAAAGGAGAGGGTAAAAATAATATAACAACTGGTTCTGTAACAGAACAACTTTTTCTTTCAGTCTAAAAAATCATCTTCACACTTTTGCTATGAAAACACTGATGCACTGTGTGATCTCTGTAGCACTTATCGGAGCAAGTGGAGCTGTAAATCATGCGGTCAGCATGGTTTGGCTTATTAATAGTTTGTTTGTGTATAGACGTCTGTCACAGTAGTTTTTGTGCAGTTTATGTGCATCATATTTTTTGTTCTGTTAGTGCACGTAAACGTAATTTTGCAGTATTTGCACACAGTTTGTCTGATGCACTTCAGTGCTGTCATTTTACTCTGCCGCCCCACTCCTTGCTTGCCGTTTATGTGCAGAAAAAGCGAGACTGCACCTGTAAACACAGCACCCCCTCTGTTCAAAACATGTATCGCGATTCATTCAACATTTCAACCGGTTTGAATCGTCACATATTTAAATCGATTCGAGTCTTGGTGAATCGTTACATCCCTACAAATATTTATGTAAATAGAACTGTATATTTAAAATATATATATATATATATATATATATATATATATATATATATATATATATATATATATATATATATATATATATATATATATATATATATACTTTATATTTTATTTTAATTATTTAACTGGTGCTTTAATACAAAAAAGACAAACGTATTAGCCCTCCTGTGAAATTGTAATTATTTTTCACACATTTCTCAATTGCTGTTTAATAGAAGATTTTTTTAGCATTAGCTTAAATAACTAATTTCTAATAACATATTTATTTAGTTTTTTCAATGATGACAGTACATACTATTTTACTAGTTATATTGCAAGATACAATTATTCAGCTTGAAGTGCAATTTAACTAGGCTAACTAGGCAAGTTAGATTAATAAGGCAAGTCATTGTTGGTTTATTCTGTAGCTACTAAAAAAAATTAAGGAGGCTAATAATATTGACCTCAAATATTAAAATATACAAAATAAGACTTTCTTCAGAAGAAAAAAATATAATAGCTAACTAGGGTTTACATTATAGTGGAATTGGGTACCAATCGATAGTAAAATTTCAAAAATGTCCATTTCCCGCTAAAATTTGAGCATGTTATTAAAAAGTGCTTATTTGCTAGTGTGTTCACGTGATCAACAAAAATGACGGTGATTGGCCGTAAAGGTCATCAGTTCAACAAACTCACCGCGGTTTACTGAGTGTAACTACAGATACAGGGACTCTAGAGCGTTTTAAAACAAAAACGTAAAATGACGTGTCTGAAGAGCGAGGAGGGATCCGGGGGTGAGAAGCATGCACGACTTATTTGAGGACCGGGAGGGAAACGCGCATTTTCCGTGAGATTATCCCGCAAATGCATAGAGACTCTCTGAACTTCCCGGAGACTATCTAAATATCACATTTAACAACATTCTAAAATGCCATTTTATTACTAAGACGTATTTTTTGTGAGCTGGTTTAAGACGGGGGCGGTATGGCGGATCGGCGATGCCGGCTCAGCATCGATGTTGTATATTAGCCATCGCCGATGGATGATGGCATCGTCTATCGCTACAAACCTAATCATCGCTGTTTAAGAACGCGCTCAGCAGTACTCAAATGTTAGCAGGAATGGACGTTATTAAAATTTCAATATCGTTTGGTACGGAATTCCAGTATCGTAACAACCCTATCCGCTTGTTAAGTGTGACGTCACGCAAAGCGGTTTCCAGGTCCAAACGCTCTATCAAACTGTATGCAGAGACTCATCAAATGGTAATAATAAACGTTTACAAAGGGATGCAATACTTTGGAAAATCACAATCGCAATATAAATATCCATGCCGTGCTCCATTAGGCACATTCAAATCGAGACTGAAAACACATCTGTTTAGCTGTGCCTTTACTGAATGAGCACTGGGCTACGTCCAACAGATCGCACTATTATGTTTTTCTCTTTTGTTCATTCTTTTATAACCTGTTTTAACACATTTTTATGTATTTTTTTATGATTTTTATTATTTTGACTCTTCTATTCTGCACTTTGAACTGCCACTGTGTATGAAATGTGCTATATAAATAAACTTGCTTGCCTTGCCTAATATCCAATGGCCAGAAAGTGACACATTTTTTTAGAAATTGTTAAAATTTTGGTATTTGATTTAATATAAGATTCACTTTTATGTGTGACATGACCAAAAAAGTGGTCATAAAGGAATATTTTCTCAAATTAAATGAGTAGCGGCTTGGACCTAGAAACAGTATTCCATACGTTAAAGATAAGTCACGACTTAAGCGGATACCAAACACTGTGGAAAAAAATCCTTAAAATTCCTTATGCATACCAAAAAATGTTTAACGTACAATCGGGAATATGTTTTTTTTTTTTAAATAATCAAGATTTCATAGGAGGGCTAATTATGTATTTTTTAACTAAAAATGGAAATATACATAATCATCATATTTTCATTAGATTTACGTTTATCTCCCAGTCCAACATAAGCACTTTGTCTAACTCTAATTGATCCACAAATGTCAATAATCAATGAACATTTGAAATGAATACAGATTTTTGTTTCTATAATCAGATTTCTGCCTCTGCAGATTATAAAGGCACTGTTAAATATGCAGCAAATGTTAAGGGAGAAGATCCATCAATAGGTGGGGCAGTGACTTGCCGTTTGGATATGGGGTTTCACACAGCGTAAGGAAATCCACTATGGGGTAGTCCATCTCCAGCACTGCAGTGCTTTTCCCATGCATCACAGTCAGACAGGCTCGCCTACCCACTGTATCATATGACAAACCTCCACACAGTATCATGAATGGGTCCCTTAACAAAACAAATGAACAAATCTCAATTTTCCATGATGCAAAGAGAAGCCAAGCCGGAAGTGAAACAAATTAGTGCTTCATTCAGGAGGAATGGAATGAAGGAAATACACTGTCATATTAGTCTTATACTTTATACCGGTCCCCCATAAAACATTCTGTCATAAAACCCATAAAACAGAAGCATCTACAGTCAGACAGTCTCTCGCAATGCAACGTTGCACAAGTCTCAAACCGATGCATCATGCTCTGTTTGCTTCCTCGATGCAACCCTGAGTTCAGCCTCCAAAATAAGACTTACCCTGCTCTGGTGGTTTTGTACTCCACTTTTAAGATGGGTTTGCAAGGCTCCGGCTTCTTCCCATCCTTTGGCTGTTTACCTGAGAGAAAGAACATTGCTTGTTAAAGAAGAGTGTGCAGTTGAAGAGATTTACATTTAGTCATATAGCAGATGCTTTTGTCCAAAGCGACTAACTATTGAGAAGGCATTCAATGATTCAATAAATAGAGGCAGTGCTAGGGTTGGGCGATGTTGACAAATTTGGCATCGTACGATGTCTAATATGAAACATCACGTTGGATGATGGCATCGTCGTCATTGGAGACGGTGAATTAATTATGAATATTTAATTAATTCATAATGAACTAACTATTTGTAGCCTACCGTTTCAACTACCTGACCCGCATGGTCTTTGTTTTACCCATAACCAATCATAAATGAATAAAGGTAAGTTACACACATAATTACCACCTGTCAATCCCTTTATCCGTGGGGCTCGAGAATAGGCAGAGTGATCTGTGTCGTTATAATGGCGTCGACAAACTTGGTTGGTAAAAAAGGTGCACAACCAACAGGAACCAGCCAACAGTGTCTGAGGTTTTCGCTAAAAGTACTAAGTACAAGAGTGACAGCGAAAGATTGAACCAATCTACTGACTCGCTGACTGCCTGGACCTGCTGTCTCAAGCGCATGACAGTGTGTGTGTGCCTGTGCGTATGTGTGGTCACGTGATGTGTGTTTTCAACGGTAGTGTGGATGGAAGGCTGCTCAGAAATGCTAGGTGAAACGCCAGAGTGGATGTGGATCGTTTTCATTCTAAAAATGCCATTTAAAAACTAAGACCTATTACTGTAAACATGGCCTGAGAGTGTATTTGCAATGGGCGGATTTGCAACTGGGGCGGGGCGAAGGAGTGCGATGTCGGCTCAGCATCAAGGTGTTCGGCAATGGACGATGGCATTGTCTATCGGCCCAACCCTAAGCAATACACACAAGAAGTGCATGAGAGAGAAGAGTGTTTCTACAGGTGGTTGGTGAAGGCCACCCTGTGTGAAGCGCATACCATAAATGCACTTTTGGACTTTTTTGATATTATATATTTCATACATATGGACACATTGGATAATTAAGTGGAGCAAAGCCACACCACATGCAACTTGATCTTCTATTTTTAAATGAATTTGATAGAAAGTGCGCAAGATTTTCACACTAGAAAGAATGTTTTATGCGGGAATGTAACTGATATGATATGCTGCAACAGCCCCTTTAAATCTGAGATCAATGTAGCGAATTTTGACGGTCTTGCCACTAAAGCTAAAGACAGATGGAGTTCTCGCCAGGGCGGCCAGAGCGACCTTTGACGCTTTTACCGTCTTCGGTGTGAACGCACAGTAAGGGTGCGGCCTGCCACCCTGTGAAGGAAACTCATTTCGGCTGCTTGTATCCGAGATCTTCTTCTTTCGGTCATGACCCAAAGCTCATGACCATAGGTGAGAGTAGGAACGTAGATTGACCAGTAAATCGAGAGCTTTGCCTTTCGGCTCAGCTCATCTTTACCACAACGGACCGGTACATACACCCCATCTGCTGCCGCTGCACCAATCCGCCTGTCAATCTCTCGTTCCATCTTTCCCTCACTTGTGAGCAAAACCCCAAGATACTTGAACTCCTCCACCTAGGCTAAGGACTTTCCTCCAACTTGGAGATGGCACTGTTATACAATGACTTGCCTAATTAACCTACCTTGCCTTATTATCCTAGTTAAGCCTTTAAACATCAATTTAAGCTGAATATTAGTATACTGAAAAATATCTAGTCAAATATTATGTGCTGTCATCATGGTATCATAAGAAATGAGTGATTAAAACTATCATGTTTATAAATGTGTTGAAAAATTATCTCTCCGTTAAACATGAATGGGAGAAAAAAATATCTAATAATTTCGGAGGGCTAATAAGTCTGACTTCAACTGTGTATATAAGCACCGGTCTGTTTGCAAACAATCATTTTCACTGGTGTGCCAAACATCACTTCACCTCTACAGTCTTTTGATATTTATTCTGTGCTCCCTGAAGCGCTCAACCTGAGGAAGTTGGAAGGGAGTTTGTTTGGGCAGGAGCTTACCATGCGGTGTAATGATCTGGGCAGGCTTGGCAGGAGCGCGCACATTCCATGTGGTAAGTGTGCCATCCGAGTGACTGCACACAAACTGTTTCCCCTCGTGATGCCAAGCCACAGAGTGGATCGCCTACGGGCCAAACAAAGGATGAGTAATCAAGCACAAGAGAAAGCAGGTCATGCAAACTACAGGCCATGTGCTGTGACAGCAAATATGAGGACACAACAATCAACATAACCAGGATATATACGGGAATCATGGAGCTAAATTCAATACCTATTAAGAGCTTTTAATTGAAGACTCTGGTAACACTCTATAATAACTACACACTATAAATCATTTATTAAGCATTAGCAAATAGTGAATTCATTATCTGTTAAGCATTAACTCTACATTAATAAGCGTTAGTAAGCAGTTTATAACTGCAGCTACAAATGCTCTATTCTTGAGCACCTATATAATGTGGTTAATAATTATATTTTCATTCTCTGTTAATGATTTATTTTTCATTACTAAATTAAGTATCGAATTATTTACAAACCGTTTGTATTTAAGAGTAGTTGAGGGTTTTCAGGACCATTCAGAATGAGTTAGTAAATGATTAATAAACTATTGAAATCAACATGTATATGTCTTATTATTCAGGCATATATTAATAGTTAACTAATATGTTAGTAAATGCTTTAATAACTCAACTTCATGCAGTTTTGTGACCTAATCTAAAGTGAGGACTATTCATGCTTTATAAATCCTTTATAAATGACAAATAAAGGCTCAGAATCAAATGAACGATAATCTGTGCAATCTTTCTAAAAAGTAAAATGACTGTAAAGTTTAAACATTGCAAAATAACAGGAGTGTCAAAATATGACATCCAACTGGATAAAACAACAACAATATATAATAATTTAACATTATAATAAGATGTAATGTTTAAACTCTACAGTAATTCTATTTTAGATAAGGTTGCAAATATTTATTTTTCTTTTGAAGTCCAGTTTCATTTATGTATCTTTAAATGAAGAGAAATGAAAAATGTCTTTTTTTCCTGTTTAGAATTTAACTGAGCCTTTATTTGTCATTTATAAGGGATTTATAAAGCATGAATAGTCCTCACTTTAGATTAGGTCACAAAACTGCATGAAGTTGAGTTAATAAAGCTTTTATTAACATATATAGTAACCATTAATATATGCCTGAATAATAAGACATATAAACTTTGATTTCAATAGTTTATTAATCATTTACTAACTCATTCAGAATGATCCTTAAAAACTCTCAACTACTCTTAAATACAAACGGTTTGTAAATAATGTGATACTTAATTTAGTAATGAAAAATAAATCATTAACTAAGTATGAAAATACAATCATTAAACACATTATATAGGTGCTTATAAGTCAAGAATAGAGCATTTGTAGCTGCTGTTATAAACTGCTTACTAACGCTTATTAATGTAGAGTTAATGCTTAACAGATAATGAATTCACTATTTGCTAATGCTTAATAAATGATTTATAGTGTGTAGTTATTATAAAGTGTTACCAAGACTCTTTTTGTAAATTAGGAGCTCATTGCCACTTTAGGTTTTAGCTGGTAACACAGGGAACATTTACATTACATTTAGCCATTCAGCAGACGCTTTTGTACATTTCAGCAGAGGATTTCAGTACATTTACATTTAGTCATTTAACCCTTGTGTGCTGTTGGGGATGTTTCCATCCATTCTGGAGTGATTTTGAGGCTTAATTTGGCCACAGCTTTCTCCGTTTCAGTAAATTAAACGATTTTAAGTGACAAATCTTATTTTTACACATATTTTGGGGAAATCCTTTGGATGTTTTGAAACACTTAACAATACAATGGGAAGATTTACTACCCTTTTGTTATGTTGGGGGCTTTTTTTGCCCTATTGTCTTCCAATATAATGACATGTTATGATTGCAAAGTCATAACCCCATATTATTATAGAGAGAGATTGTGTGTGTGAGTGTAATGCTGCGTTCACACCAGATGCGGATAAAGCGTCAATTGCTAGTCATTTATATGTTAATAAATGCAAAGGCGCTAATAGATATCCTGCAGTGCGATTTGCATGAAAGAAACATCGCGAATGACACAATTCGCGCGAATGAAGCGGTGCGAGTTGAGTGTTTTATGTTTGAATCGCTCAAGTTGGAAAATCTGAACTTCAGCGGACATTCGCACCACGTTAACCAATCATGAGGTTGTCTTGTAGGGGCATGATTATGACGTAGTTCCTGTTGTTGGTGTCCTAAGGGGGTAATCCTCTTGCTGACACCGAACAACAGTTCATCAATTTGGGCTCAGCTTAGTCTGAAGCATTGTTAAAAGCTTCCATCATCCAGGTATAGTTTCTGGAGGAGTTGATGAACTCACAGAGCTGGGTGCACCTCTGAAAGGATCTAGTGGACTCAGACACGGCACCGAACAAATCTATGTTGTTTTTCAGCATTCCTAAAGCGCCTAAAACACAGCTACTATCCCAATAAAATCCATGTTAGCTATTAAGCAACGAAGCTAGACTCACCGGCCATGACGCGAATCCGCATCAATTGTGAAGCAAATTTGACTTACAAGTGAAGTAAACTTAAAATGTTCACGCGTCTATTTACGAATTTTGTGCATACTGCATCTGGTATAACAAAACACAGAATAAAAGAGACACTTCCTTTGCACACTTACCTTGATATGTCTGAGAACATAAAAATAAGCAGCTCAGCTCTCAGAACATAGTAAACATAGTAAGTGTATTTACGCACACACAATACAATCTGCTGTTTTACTCCATAGGACTACTTTTAAAAGCCTAAAACTTTTCTGCACAGGCCTATCTAAAGGGTTAATGCAGCCAACTGATGATCAACAATAAAACTTACACATTCTACCTCTTTCTAACAAAGAAAACCACCAACAATAAAGAATATAAGATTATATACTGTCATGGCTTTGCAATCAAAAAATGTCATTATAATGGAAATCAATGGGGCAGAAACAGCCACTAACATAACGAAAGGGTAGTCAATTTAAACAGGACACAAGGGTTAACTTACAGTATATTTCCTAAAGGCTGATTGTAGGAATGCACAACTAGAGAGTGTTAGATTGTGATAACTACTTGTGATATCTCAATGCAATGGAATTCAGAAATCTGGGAACAATACACAAGACATTTTTAAGTGAAGTTTATTTATAACCTAATTTCAAGAGGATCACGTGCTTATGATTGAACACGGCTGGTCTTGCATTAGCTATGTATGATCCATCAATCAGACGATTCCTAATCCACTATAAAGAGCCAGGGTTTCTCACTACAGTCATCTTCGATTTGAAGAATCCCCCCCTTCCACCCCTACTTCTCCACCTTTCCCTTCATAGGGCGGCAAGGTGGCCCAGAGGTTAGCACTGTTGCCTCACAGAAAGAAACGTCACCAGTTCTAGTCCTTTATCAGGATGGCTGTCGTTTCTGTGCAATCATTTAATCATCAGCTCTTATCAAAAGGGAGTTGTTGAGATCTACCTGAGCTCAAAGCTCCCCTCTCACCCTACAAACGGGAGGGAGCCCAGGGCTCAAGGACCTTTTGTGCTAAGGGCTCTCTCCCTGGACAGCATGCCAAAACTTCTTATATTTAATCATCAGCTAAGTGTGAACTCTTGAAATCCTGATTAATACTCATGTTACTATTGATCTTACAACTGTTTTTAATACTGAGATTATGTACTGTTGTTATTGGATTTTAAAGTATATTGTGATAAAGTGAACAACAATTATCAATAATCACTGTGTTTTGCTGATGAATCATTGACTACGTTTACATGGACATTAGCAATCAAATTATTTGCCTTAATCTGAATGAGACAATAATGTGATTAAGGTGTTTCCATGAGTCGCTTTTTAAATGTTCCTTTCATGATCCTGTTTTACATGTTATAGCACATGGTACTGGCTCGCATGGTTCAGGATTGGTAGAGCTACGCATCGATGACTTTGCTCCTCAGTGTTTGAACTCTCAGTAATGATTTTAAATCACACTGAACTGAGCTAAACTGAACTGAACTGAACTTAAACACTAAAAACTGAACTACACTGTTCCAGTTACTATGACCATTTGTGTGAAGCTGCTTTGACACAATCTACATTGTAAAAGCGCTATACAAATAAAGCTGAATTGAATTGAACATGGATCGATTAAAGTCATTGTTAGAGCTGTGAACCTTCACTGGTCTCACGGTTCGGTTCGGTTACGATTCGGTTGAATTCGATATCTCAGTGCATCACAGTGCATTGACGGTGCTTTCCATACACAGTTTTATAATTTCTTTCCATCAAGAAATTCTTGTATTAAAATGTATTAATATATCTAAATTTATAAACAATTTGTAATACAATTTTTTCCTTTAATAAAAACAGTAAGATATATAAACTGTACCTTAAACAACACAAGCATTTATAGCAATTAATATAAACAAATAACAAATAAATATCCGGCTCGCTTTCTGATCCTTGTCTAGTTCTCTTACATCCCTTTGATTAGTCACACCCTCAACAAAAAAGGCTGCGATTGGCTCATGCGTGCAGATGAATAACACTGATAAGCGGCAGGGAGGACCACAGCTGACCCATGATAGACACGGTGGAGAAAACTCTGCAGGCACGCGCTCGTGTCTGTATCCAGAAGTATCGCTGTAAAACAGCTGAGAGGAGAGGAAAAGTCACGTCAGCAGGTCAAATCGGCCACAGTGAGAAAGAGAGAGAAAGAGAAATGGACTACTTTCATTCTCTCAATCGCAGTGAAATAGGGGCTTCTGCTGTAAGTGTCAGTGAAAGACTGTCCAGCCAACACACGCAGTGAAATTGTGAAGAGTTTCTGAGATTTAAGTAGTTGGAGCGTTGTAAATACTCGCGCTCGCCTCCCTCGCCATAGCGCATATGGAATAAATGACGTCAGTACATAATAACCGGTTATGATTATTACTGAGCCGATACCGAATTGTCCGCGTCTGAATCTGAAGAAACAATTAATTTTGACACCCCTAGTCATTGTGCCATCATGCTTTCCATGTTTCTTTGGGAGTTTCATGTAATTTGGGGTGTTTCAATTTTAATTTGTCGACTTTAACTGCAGTTTGGCACTTTCACTTTCATTCACGAACATTTCATGCATGCCTTTGTGACAAACAAGATATTGGATGCAAGTATGAACTGCTGGAAGAGTGTAGTTTTAATGAAGTTTGATACAGCACGCCGTATGGGAAAAGACCTCAGCTTTTCGCAATGCATTTGTCTGTAGTCCTTCACTGACTCAGTAGAAAATAAACAGTTGCGTGTGTCTAGACTATCCTGATGCAAAATGGGTTGAAAACCCTAAACAACGGTAATAGTTTAATTAAGGTGTTTACATTAGGGTTGGGCATCTAAGCTATAATGCCGATCCGATACGCATCTCGATACAAAGAATACAATCCGATATATTAGCGATACATTTGTGACATATTGCGATGCAACACGATACGATTCACACCCATATCACGATACAATGCAATATTTCAGCACTAACTAATTAGATCAAGTTTATGAGATGATGTGAAAGAGGATGCTGTGCCATTGAATGAGTTTGATTATTTATTAACCAAGCAAAACCAAGACTTTTTTTTACAAACTGGCTTTTCTCTCAGAGCCAGAGTGTCAGTTACATTGTGCCACCGTGACACCCATTATTTTTATCATTATTATTATTAATATTATTATTATAACTAAATAAAAATTAACAGGAGGAGGTGTTTAAAACCTTCGTTCTCCGTGACACTAGGCTGAATATCTTTGCAGATGAACAATGCAATAACATCCGTTATTGGCGTAGAGCGCACAAAACTGTTGCGCATGGAAAAAAACTTGCAATGCTTTTCTCACCACTTTTGGAGCTGGTGGCTACAGTTGAAGCAGTGCGAAAGCCGGGGATGCAGGAACACTGGAAGATGCTTTCACAACAACACCGTGGCGCCGCTTCAAGTGAGATTTCAGATTAGTCGTACTGCCCGCGTATTTTACAGATGCGCGGCACATTTTGCAAATTGCATCTGTCCTGTCATGTCGTCCATCCTTAAATCCATAATGTTGCTTGACATACTTTAGATTTAAAACTCAGTGGGGAATAAAATGTTTGTTTTGCTTCTCGCGCTTTCTGAGGGCGCTCCACTAGCTTCATCCGCACACCTGATACACTGAGTTGTAGTGTAAGTGTACACATCCGCAAATCCGTTGCTAAGGCTTACTTTATGTAGGTCGATTAAATTATGCGCCAAAAACAGGTTGACAACACTTGTTAATAAATAAAAAATACATTCTATATTAAAAATATAAGCTGTATCTTGGAAAAACCGATGCATCTCGCAAAAACCGATGCATCTCGATTTGCTTCCAAAATTTCATTCATCCTCTGCTGCTCAACCGCTGCACTCGCATCGTGCACGCGCATGACCGCGTATCGATACATATCGGTTAATCTTCCCATCCCTAGTTTACATGTGTGTGCTGCACTTCAATATTGCGGCTAAATTCGGCATACTCAACGTGTCTTGATTCCATTTCAGCTTCGATTATGACTTTAATCAGATTCAATTCATCAAAAATCAATGTTTACATGGTCAACTCTTAATCTGAGTAACGTCTTAATCGTTTTAAAATCTAATTATTGGTGCTCATCTAAACGTACTTACTGTGGCCACATCTGAACACTTGGAGTTTATCCCATCCCTATTGAAGACATTACTGAAACAAAACTAAATAGGTCTGCTTTAAAAAAAAAAGATCTAGATCACAAAATCGGGGACAACTATTATATGCAATAACAATGTCTCACCTCATCATAGTTGTAGCGGTAGTCTGCCTTCTTCGATTTCAAGTCCCACAGCACAACTATCCCACATTCAAAACCAATTAAAAGCTGCAAAAAAGAGAGCAACTGCTCTTGAATGGTGCAGACTGAAAGCGGAGCATTCAGAAAGTGATTTGTAGGGAAACATATAATATTAACTGTAGTTCAAACTTACTTTTCCTTCATCCATGGGGTTATCGCTGATGTGAACTACTGGTCCAGGGTGAGTCTTTGATGAACTGTTTAAAAAAAAGAGAGTTGACTGCTTATTTATGAAGAAAATACTTTAAAGGTATTTAGAGCTCATGCATCAAGATTCAAACAGGGCGATCGATTAGTGAAGGGCCACTTTCATTCATTTGAGGGGCATTTTTTCTCCAAGAGAAAAAAGGGACATGCTGGGCCCTACCTGTGCACGTGCCTGTGCATTGCTCAGGTGAGAGTTTTTTTCCCGACTTCAACAGTGTTATCTTGATGGTTCTGTGGGTCTTGTCTATCAAATCTGATCTTTATTTTGTATTTTCTATTCAATTCAAGTAAGGTGATTGGCTAGGCAATTCTGCAGCTTGATTTTCTTTCTCTGAAAGCATCTGGGAGTTTCCTTGGTTGTGTTTTGTATCATTGTCTTGCTGAAATGTCCACCCTGGTTTCACCTTCATCCTCCTAATGTAGATGTTGGACTGAAGCAGCTGATATTCATTTACACTGAGGAAGGGCAGAGGGTTACTGAAGAACTACTGAGATTTCAGCTCTTGTCTGGGCTTTCACTGCCTTTCTACACCTGCCTTTCTTCATGTGTTCAATATTTTTTTCCTTTGTCATTTATTTTATTTCACATAACTAATTAGTATTGTTTGCTTTGCATATATGGATTTATTTGCTTGTAACCAACATCTGTTGAACATTTCAAGTCAACAACACCTTTAGAATATGTTTTCTAAGAAAAATGCTGATGTGTTAAATACTTATTTCCTCCACTGTATTTAGGAGTTGTGTTTTGAAGCTTTAACATTTTTTAAAACACAGGCAGTGATTAATATTAACCTCTGCTTAAGATGAGTTTTATAAAATCCTTTCATTTCGAACAATCACAATAAGAGCTGAGTGATATGAACAATGCATAAACATGCATTGAACACTTCTATTCAGCAGTCTACTTGTGTTTATTGCCTAATTACGAACACTAATACACAATATACATGTTAAAACTAACAACAGATAGATACCCGAGTGGGAGATGAGGGTGCTGGTGTGGGTAGATTGCTAGATAACCATCAGCCATATCTCAGAGGACGACAAGCTGACAAAACATTGCTGCAACTCTGATACACGTTTTATTTATAAAGAAAATGAAAAAGCACTTCAGTGTTTGGGTGTTCTGTGTTTGTCTGAGATAATTAGTATAACGAAATGTGCATCCATTTTTGGTTTCATTTTGGCGCATGTGACCAAAATGTAACCGAGAAAATATGGTAATATTT
The DNA here is from genome assembly GCF_052040795.2 of Danio rerio. NCBI lineage: Eukaryota > Metazoa > Chordata > Actinopteri > Cypriniformes > Danionidae > Danio > Danio rerio. The sequence continues at coordinate 8,315,956 of NC_141037.1, forward strand.
TATAATTGAAATATTTTTTAAAATAAAAGATCCTTCAGACTTTGATAATAAATAAAATGGAAATAATTAATGATTTCTTGTGCAGCCTGATACCAATTTATCCATGGAACGGTGCTGGTCCACAGCCTGGGGGTATGGCATCACTGATTTAAAGAGATCATACGCATCATCGGCTGTAAATGAATATATTTGTAATCCGTATATCCAGCATTTTGCATTCTGACGCACTGAACTAAACGGTTTGCTGGATGAGATCTGCTACTTAAAGCTCATCGCACACTGGACAGTCAATCACCATGGGCTCTATTTTGACAGTCCATGCGCAGAGAGCAAAACGCAGGGCGCAAACGCTTTCAGGGCGTGTCAGAACGCATTTTTGCTAATTTAAGGACAGGAAAATCCGCTTTGGCGCATGGTCTAAAAGGGTTAAGTTTATTTTCTTAATGAGTTATAGGTGTGTTTTGAGAATAAACCAATTAGAGTCTCATCTCCCATTCCCTTTAAGAGCCAGCTGTGTCGCGCCAAGAGCGCATTTTGACGTAAAGTAAGTTCACTTTCGCTCTCATGGATAGGGAAACCTTTACGCACAGACATCAATTAGCCTATAAATAATTAACTTCGTTTGTTAAGCGCAAAGATTTGTTTCCAAACTATTTCTAAATTCAGTTCTAATTTCTAGCAAATGAATAAATGACCATTATTAACCAAGCGTGGTCAAAATACTGAGTTATTTCCAAATACACCTGCCATGCCCCATATGGTCTTAAACCTGACAGGTGGACAAATCTAAGCTTGTTTTTAATAAAACAAATATAAATATGGATATATTAAATAATACTGCTAATAATAATAACATTATACAAAAGCAAATTGAATGAACTGAAAAAGCCTCCCGAGATGAAGAAAGTAAGGCAGTGGTTTGTAAATCTTCATGTAGGCTAGAATTTAATATGTTTTGTAATATTTTAATCATATATCCTGTATATGTATATATATATATGTATATATATATATATGTATATATATATATATATGTATATATATATATATATATATATATATATATATATATATATATATATATATATATATATATATGTGTGTGTGTGTGTGTGTGTGTGTGTGTGTGTGTGTGTGTGTGTGTGTGTGTGTGTGTGTGTGTGTGTGTGTGTATATATATATATATATATATATATATATATATATATATATATATATATATATATATATATATATATATATATATATATATATCCTTAAGATATTATATATTTTTCATATGTAAAGATATTTGCGTATTGCTCTGCATCTTGTTTGTGGTGTGTAAGCCAGGCGCACTTTGTGCCAGACAATAGACCGACTTTGTTCTGGTCTAAAGATCAGACTATTTACAGTTTCTCAAAATAGCAACGCACCAAAACACGCCTGCTTTTTAGACCAGAACGCCAATGGGCGCACATTTGAGTGTAAATTCATTTGCTATTTAAACAATGTGGCGCAACACCTCAAAATGACCCTTGCGCCAAGCTAAAAGTAGCAAAAGAGTATTGCGCCGCGCCTTGCGCCACATTGCGCCGGGTGTATGATAGGGCCCCATATCTTTCACATGTGCTAAACATTACTTTATATGATAGTACCAACTCTGACAGTCGTTCAAATTCTGTCTGTGTTGCTTAGCAATGCATAAAAAAAAAAAACAATGTAAAGATGCGGCGCAACAGGCTTTATTCTACCTGCCTTTCTTTTATTTCAAAATAAAAGTCCCAAAAACATAGTGAGTTTAAAACAAGCGTAGATAAATTCAAAAATAAAGGGACAAATTATCATTGTTGTAATCTCACTAGAAAACATTGAGATCAATCTAATGCAGCCTGGGGCGTGCATATTAATGATCCCTCGTGCAACGTAACAGTCTGTCTTTTGCTCCAATAGGCCTGTTTATAATTGGGATTTTATACTCACAGGATTAACAATGGTGTTTGAGGCTCATGGTATGTCATTTCCATTACTATTAAGCTATCCCTAGGTATATCTAGATTTACATTATATGGCACCTTTAATTAAAATCTCCCAGAGCTGACAGAAGAAATCACAGGAGAATTACTAGAGATGATGGAGTCTAGACAGACACTCACAGTTCAATGGCTTTGTTCCACATGATCACATAGCCTGAGAGGGTGAAGGACTCCACGTTGACGATATGAATGTTCCCTCTTTCCGTGCCCACATACAGCCATTTACTCTGGAAAGGCAAATGGCAAAACGTGATCCTGCCAAAGACAAAGAGAGAACTGACCTTAATCAAAGTGAATGATTCATTGTGATTATCTCATACGATGGACATGAACATCTGACTGATTTGTGACGCATTAAGGATGAGACAGGCAATAACAGTGAAATCTGGCTAAATGAATGAGTCACGTTTGATAAATAAGCTGATATTACTGTGAATGACTGCACATTACTGCCATTGTGTGTCTTCTGAATGGGACACCAATCACGTCTATATGCATTTAAGAGCACTTTAGAACATTGTCCTGGTCTCCTGTCTCAGAACAAACATTCATTTAAACCTTTATTCTGGGGTGGTCTGATGCTTAAAGTGTAGAAAGGCAATATCGTTCTGTCACACGCCAGGGTACTTTGGGTGGTTGAGAAAGTATTACTATGAAGGAGCTAACGTGTGTGCAGTTTTTAATAAAATATTATTTGTCAAAAGCAAAAGCTAAATTTGGGGAAAAGATTCAGTTAAAAATTACAACATTTAAAATGAAAAATTGGGGCGGCGTGGTGGTGCTGTTGGTAGCACTTTCTCCTCACAGCAAGAAAGTCGCTGGGTTGAGCCTTGGCTGGGTCAGTTGGCATTTGTGTGCGGATTTTGCATGTTCTCCACGTGGGTTTCCTCCAGGTGTTCTGGTTTCCCTCACAGTCCAAACACATGCGCTATAGGTTGTTACGTAGCCTATTTTCTTTAAATTCAATGATAATATAAAAATAATATAAATAAATAAATATCTTTTTAAGTAGTGAGGTATTTGTTTTTGTTTTTGTGTGTATTGCGTGTGGTTCTCTTCTTTCCGCCTCTGCCTCCAAATAGGTTCATCATTGCCGCACAGGTGCGGTGAATCAGGTGCCAGACAACACGTGGAGGCCGGCTTGTTTGTGGAGACAATTTAAACATGACTGGAACATCGTTCTAAGAGTCTCCTCTCTCCCGGCTTTTGTTGATTGTTTTGTGGAGTAGAAACTGTGTTGTATTTTTACTCAGCTAACTTGTTAAAAGTGATTGTTGAGTGCTGACTTTGAGATATATGGAGACATGTGTGCTGAGGAGGGTGCCTTTTTGTTTTCTTACTTTTCCTCATGTTTTGTGGCTAGTAGGGAGGTAAGTGAATGTTATTTTATTTCGTTTAATTTCATGTGCAGGTAAGAGGGTTAAAAACTTAAGTTAGCTGTTGAGCTTTTGTTTGTTATTTTGGCATTTTCCTCCGCAAGCTTTTAATTGTCTCCTTTTTTTTTTTTGAAAATTTATACGTCAAAAAAATTTGACTAAAGTTATTTCCTTGGTCCTTTGTTTTTGTTGTTGTCTTTACTTTTCAACGGGAGATGAGACTCTGGGCTCCTCATTAATTTAGAGGAGTTTTAATTATTTTATTTAATATTATTTATTGTTACGGGTCTGGCTTGCTGTGTGGAGCCAAGCAAGGTTTGAGTTCGTAACAGTAAATTAAGTGAGCTAAATTGTCTGTAGTGTATGTGTGTGAATGAGAGTGTATGGGTGTTTCCTAGTGTTGGGTTGCGGCTGGAAGGGCATCCACTGCGTAAAACATATGCTGGATAAGTTGCCGGTTAATTCCGCTGTGGCGACCCCTGATTAATAAAGGGACTAAGCTGAAAAGAAAATGAATGAATGAATGAATGAATGAATAATAGTTATTAAATAAAATATCTAAATAAAAAATAAATGAACAATATTACTTTTGTAAACTGGAAATAAAATGTGTTTATTTTACGCTACGACTGTAAAAAGTTCCTTAATAATGCTGATGGAAGTTTTAATCTTTTAAAATATTAAACTTTAAATAAATTACTTATGGAAACTGCATGTAGGCCTTAAACCTTATCTTTTGTTAATTTGGTTTTTATTTTATTTAGAATTGAATCATTTATAACTTATTTATTTATAATTTTGCCACATCTTCGAAGAAACAGTCCTGAGCACCAATCTAAAACATTCAGCATTTGTAATTATTCTATTTATTTTCTAATTTGATTATTGTATTAAATGTGCAGTATGTAAGTTTGACACCCAGTGATTGAACTAGGTATTGCATTCCTGGATCAAAACACATGCAAGTGGAGGTTGCCAGATTGAGGACCAACAGAAGCGAGTCTGACTATCAAGCCTAAAGGATGATTTGAGGCTGATTTAAACCGTGTTCTAAATAAAAGCAAACACAAACGATAGAAGGAATATTTTCCATGTTAAAATGAGTTTTTGTCAAAACCAACACCTAAAATTGATATTTTAGAAACGGTTTCTATTTCTTGCAGCTGAACAACAGGCTAAACTGACAACGATCACCATTGTCACCAATGCCATACTACTGAAAGCAGCAGCAGATAGTTGAAAATAAAATAAACCGTTTGAAATTAAACTTCAGTACTGTGAAATAATGCAAACCAACACATATCAGTGATTCAGCGTCTACATTCAATAATGTTAAAGAGGTCTAATATGTGTTAATTAGATTATGAACCTTACCATTTTGTGGGTGGGTGCATATTCTGTGCTTTTGAATGGCTGTATTTACATTTCTGCCGTGTTTATTCTGGTGCAAATTGCTTATCATTGCAAATCTCAACAGGTAGCGTGTTGTTAGGACACGGGTTTACAATGTAACCCGCTCACCGTTCGTAACATTTATATTATTTGCTAATTAATAACCTCATGTGGAACTCTGAATCAGCATCTCATTTCGGTGGCTTCTACTGTTTCAGTCACGAGCACATGCTTTGAGAGACTTCATGACTGAATAAATAATACTGTTAAAAATAAATACACTGTTTTCCAACAAGTCAACCCGGGGTGCTGAAATATAATTGGCTAAACTGGCATTTGCTGGGAAAAATAACCAAAACAAAGACAGCCGTTCCGGCTTGTAACACCCCATTTTCAAAGCAGAATATCTGACTTCAGCACTGTTTTTCAGTTTAACAAGAATGTTCACTTGGCATGTTTTCTAAATATCTGCAAACATATTATGGTATTTCTATGCTTTAGAAGAGTCAAACACAAACAGCACCTTTAAGCCCTGAACACTATTTAGCTTGTATTTCAATTAATAGGGCTTTTTTTAAGAAATAGTGGTATGTTGTATGTTTTTATGCAGAATGCTTACCTCTCCCGATTAAATTTAAGAGAATGGAGAACGGCTGGAAGCTTTTGCCTCAAATTCCACAAATGAATACTGTCATCTGCCAGAGCACTAACCAGCGCCCCCTATAGACAAAACACAAAAACACACAATGAAAGACTGAAAAATAAGGCAGCTCTAAAATTTTTATTCACTTTATTATACACTAACAGATTATTCAATTGACAAATTTAAATATTCAACCAAATGTTAAGTCATTTAAAAAACAAAGGTAGACAGAGAAGGCAAAAAAAAAAGAGAAAATGACTACAAAGATGGACGAACGAACTTACTACATTGACAAGAAACTCCAGCTGGATGACAGCGGATCCGCTCTCATGCTGACAGTAACACTCAACTCCTGCTCGGCCAAATCTGTAGACTCAGTTAAGGTACAAACATCCCTAAAACACAGAGTATCTATCTATTCAAACTAAATCTATTATCTATTAAACTTGTCATCAATTACTTTTTTTTTTTTTTGATGACATGTTGGATAAATTAAATGAAGTAAATGGTGACATTTACTGCAAAACACTAAAAGAAACCACCATAGTATACCAAAAAGTTAATATACATGTATGTATCTTCAGAACACAGATGATACATTTGTGCACCTTTAAATAGCAATTCACATGGATGTTGGCTTTCAGTGCTATCAGGCTAACGTTAGCATTTTCGTAGATCTCTTAATTTACCTTTAAATGGCAATGTGCAGCGTGGGACGTTGGTTTTCAGTGCTATCAGGCTAACGTTAGCATTTTCGTAGATCTCCTACTGCATCTTTAAACGGTGATGTGCAGGGTGGGACATTGGCTTTCAGTGCTATCAGGCTAACATAAGTATTTTCCAAAATCTCCTATTGCACCTTTAAATGACAATTTGCAGGTGAGACGTTGACTTTCATTGCTATCAGGTTGATGTTAGCATTTTCATAGATCTTCTATTGCACCTTTAAATAGCAGTTTGCAGGGTGGGTTGTTGGCTTTTTAGTGCTATCAGGCTAACGTTAGCATTTTCGAAAAATTTACATTAAATGTTTTCATTAAATGGTGATTTACAGATTTTCATTACATGGTAATTTGCAGTGTGGGACGTTGGCTTTCAGGCTAACATTAGCATTTTCGTAGATCTCCTGCTGCACCATTAAATGGCGATGTTCAGGGTAGGACGTTGGCTTTCAGTGCTATCAAGCTAACGTTAACATTTTCGTAGATCTCCTATTGCAGCTTTAAATGGAGACATTGAGACGTGAGACGTTGGCTTTCCAGTGTTATCAGGCTAACATTAGCATTTTCGTAGATCTCCTACTGTACCTCTAAATGCCGATATGCAGGTGGGACATTGGCTTTCAGTGCTATCAGGCTAACGTTAGCATTTTCGTAGATCTCCTACTGCCTCTTTTAACGGTGATGTGCAGTGTGGGACATTGGCTTTCAGTGCTATCAGGCTAATGTAAGTATTTTCCAAAATTTCCTATTGCACCTTTAAATGACAATCCGCAGGTGAGACGTTGACTTTCATTGCTATCAGGTTGATGTTAGCATTTTCATAGATCTTCTTTTGCACCTTTAAATAGCAGTTTGCAGGGTGGGTTGTTGGCTTTTTAGCGCTATCAGGCTAACGTTAGCATTTTCCAAAAATTTACGTAAAATGTTTTCATTAAATGGTGATTTACAGATTTTCATTACATGGTAATTTGCAGTGTGGGACGTTGGCTTTCAGGCTAACATTAGCATTTTCGTAGATCTCCTGCTGCACCATTAAATGGCGATGTTCAGGGTAGGACAATGGCTTTCAGTGCTATCAAGCTAACGTTAACATTTTCGTAGATCTCCTATTGCAGCTTTAAATGGAGACATTGAGACGTGAGACGTTGGCTTTCCAGTGTTATCAAGCTAACATTAGCATTTTCGTAGATCTCCTACTGTACCTCTAAATGCCGATATGCAGGTGGGACATTGGCTTTCAGTGCTATCAGGCTAACGTTAGCATTTTCGTAGATCTCCTACTGCATCTTTAAACGGTGATGTGCAGGGTGGGACATTGGCTTTCAGTGCTATCAGGCTAACGCAAGTATTTTCCAAAATCTCCTATTGCACCTTTAAATGACAAGTTGCAGGTGAGACATTGACTTTTCATGCTATCAGGTTAATGTTAGCATTTTCATAGATCTTCTATTGCACCTTAAAATAGCAGTTTGCAGGGTGGGTTGTTGGCTTTTTAGTGCTATCAGGCTAACGTTAGCATTTTCGAAAAATTTACGTTAAATGTTTTCATTAAATGGTGATTTACAGATTTTCATTACATAGTAATTTGCAGTGTAGGACGTTGGCTTTCAGGCTAACATTAGCATTTTCGTAGATCTGCTGCAACCTTAAATGGCGATGTTCAGGGTAGGACGTTGGCTTTCAGTGCTATCAAGCTAACGTTAACATTTTCGTAGATCTCGTATTGCACCTTTAAATCGAGACATTGAGACGTTGGCTTTCCAGTGTTATCAGGCTAACATTAGCATTTCGTAGATTTAATGTACCTCTAAATGGCAATATGCAGTGGGGACATTGGCTTTCAGTGCTATCAGGCTAACATTAGCATTTACCAAGCTCTCCTAATGCACGTTTAAATTAACCTGAGAAACTCACATTAACACAAAACATTATATTTAACATAAAATTTTAAATTATGTCCAATTTACTCCTCAACCACCCAAATACAATGAAAAGAAATGTAAGTAAAGCACAGTTCAGCACTAAAGGGAATCTGTGTTCCCAGAGGTCTATGCGTCATATTACCAAGGGTCTTCTCCATTGACTGGATAAACGGATTATACAAAGTCCCTAATCGGAGTCTTAAGTCTTGTCTGTGAATGCTGTTTAAGTCCTCTGGAGAACTGCACTGTGAGTGTTCCCATAAACCCCTTCTCCAGCGTGACAACAGAGTGGTTCAGTCAGACAGTCATTCATAATCACCAGCACTGAGCTGCGATGCATGTTTCTATGTGCGTTTTGGCACAAACACAAGCGCTAATATCAGCTTCCATATCAGGTTGCAAACTTTACAATGGGTTTTAATAATGGGCGCTTACACTAACAAGTGCTCTTTATATACTCTGACTGATATTTCAAATTAAACCAGCAGACACTTTACAGCTTGTGTTCAAAGTGTGCTGTATAATGTAAAAAAAAAAAAAACAATGCTGATGGTAAGTAAAAAAGAGACTCGCTCTAGCAATGGCCTCAGATTAGAAAGCTTCTTATGTGCCAAATGAAAACACCGCAAAGCAGCATATGGACACTGTATGTTGTCATCTCAGGACATCGAACACACTTTTTATGCCAGGAAAAGAATGCTAAAATAGTTGACATTATAAACAGGATATGAGTGTCTTGTCCGTATTGAATCAGCCTTTTCCTGCAGCAGTTACTAATTTCCTTGAGTGACACAACTGTGAAAACACATTTAGCAGACCTGAGAGTGCTGACACTGCCAGTAGAATGTAAAGTTTGATGACGTCTAATATGTTAATTCTGTGATGTTTAGTCACAGAAATCCTACTACAGTGTGCCAATGTATCTCAGTTAAACGGATCAATTATGGTAAACAGCACTGGCAAGAAGCCATTACACTGAAGATGAACTCACCTTGCTGACCAGACAGTTTGGGGAACAAGAAGAGTGCAAGAGGTAAACTAAAAACAAGGTGAAATGAATGCATTTCTCCACCCAGAGTTTCAATCCATAGCCTTTCGTAGCACAGTGAGCAACGAGGTAACAGAAAATCATACAGAGATGAAAAGATTAAGGGCATCATAGTTCTGAATGGGCTGAATATATATTCCAGAAATTACATGACCAATGGAAATCCTTTTCAATACCTAAATGTCAGCAATGCGAACCAAAAAGAGTGCAATATATATATTCAAAATTTGCTGACTGGTTTATTGAGCACAGAACCTCATTCATTCATTTGTTTTCTTTCCAACTTAGTCCCTTTATTAATGCAGTCTTTGGACTGTGGGGGAAACCGGAGCACCCGGAACGCAGGGAGAACATGCAAACTCCACAAAGAAATGCCAACTGACATAGCCAAGGCTTGAACCAGCAACCTTCTTGCTGTGAGGCGACAGCACTGCCTATTGCACCACTGCGTTGCAGCACTGTCTTCATTTATGCAATAATTTACCACACTTCTTTACTCCGTTACACAGGCATTTTAGTCTTAGTTAACATGTACAGTAAAGTAATCACCTGTTGAAAGGCATGAAAGAAATTAAACGGAGCTGAAAAATAACCTCACCATAACAATAGGCAGGAAACAACACAATAAAAAAATGATATAGAAAAGTCACATTTTGATAAATGGAAACTAAAGTTTAAAGCGCGAACAAAAATCCCTGAAATTCCATGATTTGGAAAAAAATATTAAAATTCCCTGACTTTCAAAGTCTGGAATAGACCTTTTAAAATGCCATGATATTCCAGAAATTACATGACCAATGGAAATCCTTAACAATACATAAACGTCAGCAATGTGAACCAAGAAGAGTGCAATATATATACACAAAATATTATAAGCTATAGTTTTAAATGAATCATTGTCAGTGGATTTTGCTGACTGGTTTAATTAAGCACAGAACCTGACATTTTAAACTACATTTGTCAGGATACTGGAATTTCTAACTTTGATAAGATACCAAAAGAATTACGATATTTAATACTCTTTTCGATACTGCGAGGAAACTATGGATACATATACATATATTTCAACCACAGAACCCGACATTTTAATGTAGTGTTTTTAGGATATTGGAATTTCTAACTTCGATACGATACAAAAAGCAATTTAAAATTTGATACTATTTTTGATTCTGCGAGGAAACTATGGGTGCATATTCATATAAATATATAACAAACACAGAGCCTTACATTTTAAGGTAGTATTTTCAGTATACTGGAATTTCTAACTTCGATACAATACCAAAAGAATTAAAAAATTATACTATTTTCGATACTGCAAGGAAACTATGGGTACAAATACATACATTACAATCACAGACCCTTACATTTTAAGGTAGTGTTTTCAGGATATTGGAATTTCTAACTTCAGTATGATACAAAAAGAATTTTGATATTTGCTACCATTTTCGATACTGAGAGGAAACTATGGATACATATGCATATACATATATTACAACCACAGAACCTTACATTTTACGCTAGTATTTTCAGCATATTGGAATTTCTAACTTCGATACGATACCAAAAGTATTTTAAAATTTGATGCTATTTTCAATACTGCAAGGAAACTATAGATAAAAATACATATATAATAACCACAGAACCTGACATTTTAAGCTAGTGTTTTCAAGATACTGGAATTTCTAACTTCGATACGACGCCAAAATAGTTTCAATATTTGATACTATTTTCGATACTGCGAGGAAACTATGGATACATATCTATTAAATATATTACAACCACAGAACCTTACATTTTAAGGTAGTCTTTTCAGGATATTGAAATTCCTTACTTTGATACGATAGCAAAAAAAATTTTTTTTAAATTATACTATTTTCATTTTTGCGAGGAAACTATGGATCCATATACATATATTATAGCCACAGAATCTAACATTTTAAGCTGGAATTTCTAACTTCGATAAGATAACAAAAAAGTTTCAATATTTGATACTCTTCTCGATACTGTGGAAAATATGGATACATAACCATATACATATATTACAAACACAGAGCCTTACATTTAAAGGTAGTATTTTCAGTATATTGGAATTTCTAACTTCGATACAATACCAAAAGAATTAAAAAATGTATACTATTTTTGATACTACAAGGAAACTATGGGTACAAATACATACATTACAATCACAGACCCTTACATTTTAAGGCAGTGTTTTCAGAATATTGGAATTTCTAACTTCCATATGATACAAAAAAAATTTTGATATTTGATACCATTTTCGATACTGAGAGGAAACTATGGATACATATGCATATACATATATTACAACCACAGAACCTTACATTTTAAGGTAGTATTTTCAGGATATTGGAATTTCTAACTTCGATACGATACCAAAAGTATTTTAAAATTTGATGCTATTTTCAATACTGTGAGGAAACTATAGATAAAAATACATATATAATAACCACAGAACCTGACATTTTAAGCTAGTGTTTTCAAGATACTGGAATTTCTAACTTCGATACGACGCCAAAAAAGTTTCAATATTTGATACTATTTTCGATACTGCGAGGAAACTATGGATACATATCTATTACATATATTACAACCACAGAACCTTACATTTTAAGGTAGTATTTTCAGGATATTGAAATTCCTTACTTCGATACGATAGCAAAAAAAAAATTTTTTAAATTATACTATTTTCATTTTTGCGAGGAAACTATGGATCCATATACATATATTATAGCCACAGAATCTAACATTTTAAGCTGAAATTTCTAACTTCGATAAGATAACAAAAAAGTTTCAATATTTGATACTCTTCTCGATACTGTGGAAAATATGGATACATAACCATATACATATATTACAACCACAGAGCCTTACATTTAAAGGTAGTATTTTCAGTATATTGGAATTTCTAACTTCGATACAATACCAAAAGAATTAAAAAATGTATACTATTTTTGATACTACAAGGAAACTATGGGTACAAATACATACATTACAATCACAGACCCTTACATTTTAAGGCAGTGTTTTCAGAATATTGGAATTTCTAACTTCCATACGATACAAAAAGAATTTTGATATTTGATACCATTTTCGATACTGAGAGGAAACTATGGATACATATGCATATACATATATTACAACCACAGAACCTTACATTTTACGGTAGTATTTTCAGCATATTGGAATTTCTAACTTCGATACGATACCAAAAGTATTTTAAAATTTGATGCTATTTTCAATACTGCAAGGAAACTATAGATAAATATACATATATAATAACCACAGAACCTGACATTTTAAGCTAGTGTTTTCAAGATACTGGAATTTCTAACTTCGATACGACGCCAAAATAGTTTCAATATTTGATACTATTTTCGATACTGCGAGGAAACTATGGATACATATCTATTAAATATATTACAACCACAGAACCTTAAATTTTAAGGTAGTCTTTTCAGGATATTGAAATTCCTTACTTCGATACGATAGCAAAAAAAATTTTTTAAATTATACAATTTTCATTTTTGCGAGGAAACTATGAATCCATATACATATATTATAACCACAGAATCTAACATTTTAAGCTGGAATTTCTAACTTCGATATGATAACAAAAGAGTTTCAATATTTGATACTCTTCTCGATACTGTGAGGAAAATATGGATACATAACCATATACATATATTACAACCACAGAACCTTACATTTTAAGGTAGTATTTTCAGGATATTGGAATTTCTAACTTCGATACGATACCAAAAGTATTTTAAAATTTGATGCTATTTTCAATACTGTGAGGAAACTATGGATAAAAATACATGTATAATAACCACAGAACCTGACATTTTAAGCTAGTGTTTTCAAGATACTGGAATTTCTAACTTCGATACGACGCCAAAATAGTTTCAATATTTGATACTATTTTCGATACTGCGAGGAAACTATGGATACATATCCATTACATATATTACAACCACAGAACCTTACATTTTAAGGTAGTCTTTTCAGGATATTGAAATTCCTTACTTCGATACTATAGCAAAAAAAATTTTTTTTAAATTATACTATTTTCATTTTTGCGAGGAAACTATGGATCCATATACATATATTATAGCCACAGAATCTAACATTTTAAGCTGGAATTTCTAACTTCGATAAGATAACAAAAAAGTTTCAATATTTGATACTCTTCTCGATACTGTGGAAATTATGGATACATAACCATATACATATATTACAACCACAGAGCCTTACATTTAAAGGTAGTATTTTCAGTATATTGGAATTTCTAACTTCGATACAATACCAAAAGAATTAAAAAATGTATACTATTTTTGATACTACAAGGAAACTATGGGTACAAATACATACATTACAATCACATACCCTTACATTTTAAGGCAGTGTTTTCAGAATACTGGAATTTCTAACTTCCATATGATACAAAAAAAATTTTGATATTTGATACCATTTTCGATACTGAGAGGAAACTATGGATACATATGCATATACATATATTACAACCACAGAACCTTACATTTTAAGGTAGTATTTTCAGGATATTGGAATTTCTATCTTCGATACGATACCAAAAGTATTTTAAAATTTGATGCTATTTTCAATACTGCGAGGAAACTATAGATAAATATACATATATAATAACCACAGAACCTGACATTTTAAGCTAGTGTTTTCAAGATACTGGAATTTCTAACTTCGATACGACGCCAAAATAGTTTCAATATTTGATACTATTTTCGATACTGCGAGGAAACTATGGATACATATCCATTACATATATTACAACCACAGAACCTTACATTTTAAGGTAGTATTTTCAGGATATTGAAATTCCTTACTTCGATACCATAGCAAAAAAAAATAAAAAATTATACTATTTTCATTTTTGCGAGGAAACTATGGATCCATATACATATATTATAACCACAGAATCTAACATTTTAAGCTGGAATTTCTAACTTCGATATGATAACAAAAGAGTTTCAATATTTGATACTCTTCTCTATACTGTGAGGAAAATATGGATACATAACCATATACATATATTACAACCACAGAACCTTACATTTTAAGGTAGAATTTTCAGGATATTGGAATTTCTAAATTCGATACGATACCAAAAGAATTAAAAAATGTTATGCTATTTTCATTACTGCGAGAAAACTATGGATACATATACATATATAATAAACACAGAACCTGACATTTTTTGTTTTCAGGATACTGGAATTTCTTATTTCGATACAATACCAAAAAAAAAATGACCAACCTCTCAAACATGTTGATACAACTCTGCCTGTCAGTTTTGCAAGTGCTTAGCTATTAGCGTATTTACTTACAACTGTTCTGTTGCAATGCTTGCATATTGGCCCATTTGTGTCCATCCTTGTTTATTTGTTTGTTTCTTTGTTTGTTTGTCCAAAAACTGGTTGTGTGAGCTAACAAAAAGCAAGATTGTATTATTTTAAATAATTCAGTATTGATACTTATCGAAATATCTGTATTTTAGCCACCGCTACTTTAAAAATCACAGTGAGTTCCACTAACCAATGAGCCAAACTTTAAACATTTACTTAGAATTCAATTTTTAGGGGATAACTCGGGTGCCTGTAAAAAAATGTTCATTGTGGAGCATCGTACAGTATCATTTTGCTCTCTCCTTAGACGTCCGGATGGGAATCTAAACAGAGATGTTTACAAAGCAGACGTGCCTTTACCATATTTGGCAAACAGTCTGAATAAATTACAGAGGGCTGTTATAAATAAGTTGCAGTGGACCACTGACTCATTATTTATTCATAACTGTAAGCTTCAGGCCCTTGACCAGCCAGTTTCTCCTCAGCTTAAGCTCTCTGTGATGCTGGATCAGAGCCCAGGGTCAGAATCGTTCAATGAGAGCCAGAGACCAACCCAACAAACCAATCGCTGTTAGATTTGTTAGTGACTCTCCTCATGACTACAAAACCAACATAAAACTTTGTCAGCAATGACATAAAAGCTATGGAACTCAAGATAAACAGTATTAGGCGTCATTTACACCAGCCATTTGCATCTAAAAACATTGGACGCAGCACTCAGGAATGATTTTTAAAAAAAAAGCCTTGTTATAGTCAAATAAAATAGTTGTCAAAAAGTGTTGTAAACAGAGACTTGCAATGTTTGCCCCGCCTTCCAGTTATTCTGGTCCACTGCTTTGGAACTGACATTGATGAGTGGTGCTGCATGTAGGTTGGAATTATTTTAACTGATTTGGCATCTTGAAGTGTGTGGCACTGAAAAAGACACTAGAATCGAACGTTATGATCACATATATCCATCAAACGCATATTCACATTAAAAACCGATGTAAAAGTACTGGACTGTAACGAAAACAAAAACATTCTGTGTGAATAGACCTATATATATATATATATATATATATATATATATATATATATATATATATATATATATATATATATATACGGTCAAAAATACATTCAGCATGTTGAATACAGAAGACACCTACTGATTGCATACTGGTCACACACTAATGGTAGCTGAAATGTATTTAGGAGCCAAAACAAAGTCTTTCTAACTTTCTAGTGTTTCGAACTGCCAAACAAACTCTAAGGGCCTACTCACACCATGCCATCCGTACCGTGCCCAGGCCCGTTACCCGGATCGTTTGAGAAGTGTGAGTGCGCTGAATCAGGCTCAAGCACGGTTCACTTGGCCGGCCCTGGCCCGGTTTGAAGAGGTGTGCCTTAGCGCGGTTCACTTGGGCTTTGGCATGGTACGCTTGTGTGTGAGTGCAAAACGCGCCAAAGCCCGAAACTGAAAGCGAGACGTGACTTTTAAGGGGCTGTTTCATATGGATTTATTAATCATTCTTACTGTTCAGTGATCGCAAACTGCTGTAGTTTATTAAAGACGAGAACTCCTCACAGCACGTCAGCTGCGCGCCTTCAGCAGACCTCCTCATTCCTGCAGCACGAGGGCTTTATAATTGTTTATGAGTGCCAAAAGTGGTGGATCTGTTCGGCGAAATATCTGACTGCGTATCCCCGCATCCCTAAAGACTGTTTGTCGAAATATTTGACTGCATGTCACTGCATAACAAATGACTGAAATGATATAACTAGAGAAATCTCCACTGTGCTGCTGAGTGAGAGAGCGCTTCTCACTGAACAGCGCAGCAGCGATGACGTAAGCGTGCCGAGACGGAAGGAGGGACAAGCGTGCTTTGGCCCGGTTCGAGGCAACTGTACCTAGTGTGAGTATCGCCTTAATTACCTTAGTTTTGGCCAGATCTGATTTAGCTCGAAATAATGTAACTTTAGTATCCCAAAGTTTTTACAAGCTGGGCAACATTTAGCAATTTTTCTGCTCTGTAACCTATTATCCAAAAAGTTTATTTCAAGGCAACAACAACATCGGTACCGTGCAAATGAAAAGTCGAATCGATATTACACTTTTGTGGATTAAAATTCACCGCAATGTGGACGGGGCATAACTTAGAACAGACCATCTGCTAAACATAGGCTTGAGATGAAAGCTGGAAAAGATTATTATGTGCATATGTGAGGAGCTGCATATACTAAAATTAACCAAGCATTCCAGCTGGGCTTCAGAGTAGGGACACTTTACAATGAGTCAGTTTGGGGCCAACGCTAAAAGTGCAGTCCTGTAGTTTAGAACTTTGCTGATCTTTGAGGTTTCAACTGTATAAAGCTCAGCCTAGAAAACACAAAGGTGCTGCTTTATTCTTCACTGCATTGTGATTATTTTTACTTTATGACGATTTTTGATAAACCAGGGTTAGTTCACGCAAAAAAAATTGAAATTTACTTAATCATTATCTAATCAATCATGTCGTTTTTAAACTTTATGAGTTTCTTTCTTTGGTTGTATACAAAAGATTAATGCTGGTTACTGGGACCCATCGACTTCTGCAAGCTCTCTTCAACTCTCACATGGTTGCCCACTAAAGCCAAGCAGGGCTACGCCCGGTCAGTACCTGGATGGGAGACCACATGGGAAAGCTAGGTTGCGGTCTAGAAGCGGTGTTAGTGAGACCAGCAGGGAGCATGTGGGTCTGTGTGGGTCCTAACGCCCCAATACATTGATGGGGACTTTATACTGCTCAGTGAGCACCGTCTTTGGGATGAGACGATAAACTGAGGTCCTGACAATCTGTGGTCATCAAAAATCCCAGGATGTCCTTGGAAAAAGAGTAGGGGTTTAACTGCCGTCGTCCAGGCCAAATATCCCCATATCATAATTGGCTTCATAACTCTGTCGCCTCTCCACCAATCAGCTGGTGCAATATGGCTGTCGTCAATTCATCCAGGTGGATGCTGCACACTGGTGCACTGGTGGTGGACAAGGAGATTCCCTCATTGGGTAAAAGTGCTTTAAGTGTCTTGAAAATCACTATACAAATGTAAATAATTGTTTTTTTCCATAATCACAAAATAATTAGCATGGAAGTCAATTGGTCCCATCAACCAGCGTTTGTCAAAATATCCTCTTTTGTGTCCAATCAAAGAAAGAAATTCCTCAAGATTTAAAAACCATATGAGGAAGAGTAAATTATGAGGTAATTTTCATTTTTGGGTGACAAAATGTAATAAAGTGATGCAATAAAATAAGCAACAGTATGCTGTACTTTTCTTCTCTTTTAGTGTATTTTGGGGAAACATGAACCTCATGTGTGTTTGACGGGTTTATGCGATTTTATCCTAAAATAATTGTAAATATCTACACTACCTGACAAAAGTCTTGTCGTCGATAACATTTGTAAGAGCAACAAATAATAACTTGACTTCTAGTTGATCATTTGGAAAAGTGGCAGAAGGTAGATTTTTTCTATTAATCATCTGGTGATCTGCATCCCAAATTTCAGGAGAGGGCAGATTTACCAGCAGGATAGCGCTCCTTCTCATACTTTAGCCTCCACATCAAAGTTTCTGAAAGCAAAGAAGGTCATGGTGCTCCAGGATTGGCCAGCCCAGTCACCAGACATGAACATGTCTGGGGTAAGATGGAGGAGGCATTGAAGATGAATCCAAAGAGTCTCGATGAACTCTGGGAGTCCTGCAAGAACGCTTTCTTTGCCATTCCAGATGACTTTATTAATAAGTAATTCGAGTCATTGCAGAGATGTATGGATGCAGTCCTCCAAGCTCATGATGGAGTCAGACACAATATTAACTCTTTTTCCACTGCAGCATGACTTTATATTCTATACTGGACATTATTTCTGTTAAATGACAAGACTTTTGTCCAAGCAAAATCAGATCTTACATTAATAATTTAAATTTAAGGTATGTTCACATTTATTTTTGGTAAAATAAGTGTAATCTAGAGGCCTTTGCCTTTCATAAAAGTTACTTCTGATACAAATGATTAACTAAAAGTCAAGTTGTTATTTGTTGTTCCTAAACCTTGGATAGGCAATAAGCCTTTTGTCAGGTAGTGTACATGCAACAGAACAGTTATAAAAATACAGTCACATAACTGCAAACAAGCAAAGCTCTACAACACATTAGATGGAAATCCACAAAAAAAAAAAAAGTTTTACTTTCTAAAGCGTCATATTGCCAACCACAAAGGATGACTCACTTCAAACAACAAGGGGCTTCCGCTGAGAGCACACAGCCTTGCAATCTGATAAGGGTGCTGTCATAGTATATGCCTTAATAATACAGGCCTCAAGTGCAGAAGATTACAATGCAGCGGAAGCACACAAACTTGTCAACGTTCCCTGCAACCCCTGACATTTGTTCTCTGGAAATGAACAGCACCAAGAAGACCAGTTCTAAAAAGAGAAATGAGCAGGGAGCAGATATAAATGAAGTCAAGATAACAGGTAAGGTGACGACTAGTCAAAAGAACCATCCAGAAACCATCAAAGCTGCAGATGCAATCAGGTTCTGCAAAAAGCAAGGTTGTACATTTTTAATAAAACTGTCATTAGCTCATAATTAAAAACCTCTCTGGCCAATAGCTGCTTGATTAGTTCATTAAAAGTGTCTCTTAACAGATCTAATAAAACCCACAATCTATTAACTAGGAAAGGAAGTTCATCTAAACAAATTTTGTCCTGTCTTTACTGCTTAACAAAACTGTACCTAGAAGCTATTACGGTTACACAGACCTTAAAGGTTCAGGAAACCCTGGAGATTTTTTTTTATTAACAGATGTGTGTGTGTTGAGCATCAGTTAAGACAATGTTAGCACCTGTCAGCTTTAATTGTGGGGAAAACTGGATAATTTTGTGCTTTTGTCAGCTAATTTCAGCTTCCGGGTTTAAAATGATTTTTGAGGCGGGATCAAAATCGGCGACGTAGCGCAGAACTGCAAGTGCAATGATGACGCGTCGGTTTCTCATTATTATTCATAGCGGAGTTTTCTTATCCTATGAGAAGAGCCGGCTGCTTAATTATTCATGAAAGCACGTGCTTTCCGAAGGCAAGGCATGCCAGTTTCAAGCAAGCTGAGAGACATGGACCCACGGCACGCAGTAGACTCGTATGTGTTTGTTTCCATGATCCACGGGGTTTGTTGCATGTTTTTCCCCGCGATCTTGTCAGGGCCGATCATACAGCAAAGCTGTGTGTGTGCTGCAAGCATTTTTGTCGGGAGAGCAGCACGAGGATTGAAGAATGGCGGACGTAAACTTTTATCAGGAGTTCGTTCACATTCAGACACATCTTCGTGCTGCTGTGTTTGCCTAAATCCTCTATATTACCAGCAGGGCTAATGGTTAAAATAGGCAGGTCAGGAGACCTGCTGCACTGAGTCTGCATTCAGATCTATAATTTAGACACGGGGATCGAGGGAGAATCCTCATTTATAGGGTTTACATGAACACACTTATCTTTATAATGATATAAATTGTGGTTAAGTGTATATGAAATTACGAATAACAAATGTAGCAGGGCATTAAATTACTGTTTATTTCTTTGCATTTTAACTTTGTGAACTATAAACTCATGCGTCTCCTCATGGTTTGTGTCTTATTTTGTGAGCTAACTGTCCTCCCCTGCTGGCCACGCCCACTCCTGCCCTATGCTCGTGGAGCTCCACGCCCATTAATCATGCATCTTTTGAAAAAATTCTGAAGTAGAAAACCGAAAGTGCGGGGTGTCATGGCCTTTTAAAGGGTCACGAAACACCAAAACACATTTTTTTAGCTGCTGACAGTTGTATATGTGTCCCACACTGCTAAAAACACTTTTAGGACACATATATCTCACCAAAAAGTGAAACTTGGTTGTTTTTGCGTTATTTCGAGCAAATTCGTACTTCCGGTTTGAAACAAAATTTTGAAGCTGCGTCACGGTAATGAGATCTTAGCGTGTATTCCAGCGTGTAGACTGGACGTCTGTACCTAGGAGTTCCTTATTAGGTCATTGAGTGTGCTGCATTCATTCATGAGTAAGACTTGGTTCAAACCAATCAGTGCGCTCTATTGTGTATGCTGTTCAACTTCATTAATATTCATTAACTTCATTAACCATAAGCCGCTAAACAAACAGAAATGGTTTGACATGGTGACATCATTAATATGAAAATTGACATATGACACAATCTAGCTACTTTTAGCTACTTTCCCGGCAGAGCTTAGTGCCTTTTCATTGAAAATAGTTTGTAACACTGATTGTAATCATAAGCTTAGCAAATAAGCTCCGAGAGTATGACGTTTTTTTCATTAAAACCAGAATGTCCTGGTATACAACACGAAAAGTGTTTCAAAAATGGCCACCAAGTGAAATTACTTTTCTTAAAGGGACTTTGCCATTAGTCTGCCACAAGAAAATAATGTGCAAAAGAAAGCCCCATGCTCTATTCAATATTCCAATGGGCTATATGCTAGAGCAGCACGATTCTGGCTAAAATTAGAATCGAGATTTTTTTGCTCAAAATAAAGATCACGATTTTCTCAAGATTCTGTAGATGTAAAATAAAGGTATGGTAAAAACAAACATATGGCACAACATCGATGATAATATTATGTGTAGGTCTACTGGTTTTTATATATAATTCTATTCTACCTATAACAATTATGATGTTGAATTATTATGTTTGAGATATATGCTTGCAATCTGTCATATTAGACAAATTTATTCACTGGTAAAATCAGACATTTGCCATCATCAGATTATATTCAACAATATATAGGCTAGAGTAGTTTTACTGACATTGTTAACATTTATTTTCATGCACAATTGTGGGTTCGAAAGAAAAAAAAAACATATCAAACGCTTGCCTTAATCCTAACTCTAAAATGCAATATGATTATTTAAATGAAGTGCACACTTTCGGTTTCATTCTGACTGCTAAAGGCTTGTTCATACTTCGCGCGCGGCTCCCAAACGACCACTCTGTGCCACAAACTGAATATTATTTACAACTGTATTACCTGTTACTCACAACATATGCAGGTTCTGTTCACTAAAGTAGACACGCGTGCGTCTGTCATTAAGTAGAGCACGCGCACGCGCGCGCGCCCTCTCTGTGATAACAGCTCACGCTCAGCAGCACGTCACGTGTGATTTCCCGGCCGCGAAAACATCATTATATGAAGAAAAAAAAAAGACATTTTTAGGTGAATTATACCTTATAAATACATTATGTGACTCATTCAACATCATTTGGAGGTGTTAATGTCACTGAGCAACGTATGTGAAAAGCCTTTTCTTTTCAACGTGAAAATATGATTGACAGAATCGTACAGATGCTGGGTTAAGATCGTCTAGGGCAGGGGCAACAAATCTCGGTCCTGGAGGGCCGGTGTCCCTGCAGGGTTTAGCTCCAACTTGCCTCAACACACCTGCCTGGGTGTTTCAAGTATACTTAGTAAGACCTTGAATAGCTTGTTCAGGTGTGTTTGATTACGGTTGGAGCTAAAATCTGCAGGACACCGGCCCTCCAGGAACAAGTTTGGTGACCACTGGTCTAGGGGGTCGAATCGAGATCGCTATCTTTTAACGATTAATTGTGCAGCTCTACTATATGCAGAGTTTTTCTGCCAATGATGAACTTCCTGTGAAAGTTTTGTGTAACTATTTTCAATTTGACAAAGTTCCTTTTACAGCATCGATGTTGTAATTTAATTAAAATACAATCAGTTAAATAGACTTAAGCATTCATTTAGTTGTTCAAGAGTAAAAAGGGATGAAACACTGTTTAAAAGCAAGTGCAGTCAGGAGTAGCAGGCTAGCGCAGAAACTCATTGAAAATACAGGGCTAAAATAAAATGTCTATATTTTAAAGACATGGTGCAGAAAAATGGACTTTAATGCAGTGCTTCTTGTTTCATCTAATATCCACTATATATTATATCTCAGTCAGGCAGTGAAGATCACTGATTTTTAAAGAACATGGTGTATCTGTATGGGATGACAGGTCACCGGAAGCGCTTTGGCTGGCTGACTAAAAATTAAAAGTCTGTGTGCATATGCTCCATTCAGTTGGAAGTACGTCAAAATACTAAAATAAAAGTCTTAGCAACTTCCAGTTCACATGGACTTAAAGGTGTTAGGGTTGCTAGACTGTTTATAGGCAGATTTCCTAGACAGACGCAATACAGGTAAATACAAACAGACAGATAATGGCATTAAGCAGCATTTAAGGTGCTCGGAATGGTTGCTAGGACACTACAAGAAACATATTAGAAATATAATATCTAATTTCCTCCAAGAATCTAGCATCCTTCTTGAAATACGCTTCTGCAAACAGATATACACATAGCACACTAATGACAAGCTCTTTGTGCAATGAAAGAAAAAAATCTAATAGAATTACAGCGCTATTTGACTCCACGGCTTGCACTTTCCCTCCCTGCCCAGCCGAACTTGAGCCATTAGTAGGTTTCAGAGTGATAAAGTAAAGATAGGATCTGTCCAAACAAGATTAAGAACAGTAATCAAACAGGCCCTGGGTGCCTTAAACAAACTCTGGAGGAGTCTCAAATGGCCGTTATTTAAAGCGCTTGGAGTTGGATGCTGCCAACAGCAGCCTACAAGAGAAGCCGTGAGGAGAGGGTCATAGATCACAGGGCAATCAACACAGAAACAGCACCGATCATACTAAAAATACCACTAATCAATTCAATTTATACTGTGCTATAGCCTAATAAAAATGCTTCAAGAGTGAATTGTAAGGCGCTGCTGGCTTACATAAACAAGAGAACTGAAGAACTGATTTCTGTTTTTTTAGCAAACATTTCCTCTTCTTAATGAGGTATGGGTGGCATTTCCTTACTCAGATACACTTGTTTCTGGTTGGTTTTTATTCTGCATAAGTGGTTCAATCTACTGGTGTAATTAAAATCTGTTCTGGGTGGTGAATTGCTACATGGTTGCTTAATGGTCCAGGTCAAAATAGACCTGAGTTATGATGCATCGGTTTTAATCCAGTCATGCACTCACTGGCCACTTTATTAGGTAGACCTGTCCAACTGCTCATTAACGCAAATTTCTAATGAGCAAATCACATGGCAGCAACTTGATACAGGTAGACATGGTCAAGATGATCAAACCGAGCATCAGAATAGGGAAGAAAGGTGATTTAAGTGACTTTGAACGTGGCATGGTTGTTGGTGCCAAACGGGCTGGTCTGAGTATTTCAGAAACTGCTGATCTACTGGGATTTTCACGCACAACCATCTCTAGGGTTTACAGAGAATGGTCTGACAAAGAGAAAATATCCAGTGAGCGGCAGTTCTGTGGGTGCAAATGCCTTGTTGAAGACAGAGGTCAGACGAGAATGGGCAGACTAGTTAAAGCTGATCGAAAGTCAACAGTAACTCCTTACAACCGAGAGCATCTCTGAACCCACATGTCCAACCTTGAGGCGGAAGGGTTACAGCAACAGAAGACCACACCGGGTGCCACTTCTGTCATCTAAGAACAGGAAACTGAGGCTACAATTCACACCAAAATTGAACAATAGAAGATTGGAAAAACATTGCCTGGTCTGATGAGTCTCGATTTCTGCTGCGACATTCGTATGGTAGGGTCGGAATTTGGCATCATCAACAATAAAGCTTTGATCCTTTTAAAATGTGTTCAGGGTGGTTTTTAGTGAATTGCTATAAAGTAACCTACTGGTCCAAGTCAAAATAGACCTGGGTTAAGATGCATTTGTTTTAATCCAGTCATCACAAGTGCACAATGCTAAATACAGGTCACACATTTTAATCCTGTCCATTTTGACTACTTCCAGAGGCAGTGAAAAATATTTTTATTTTTAGCAAACATTTCCTCTTCTTAATGAGGTATGAGTGGCATTTCCTTACTCAGATACACTTGTTTCTGGTGGTGGTTCAATCTACTGGTGTAATTAAAATGTGTTCTGGGGGGTGAATTGCTACATGGTTGCTTAATGGTCCAGGTCAAAATAGACCTGAGTTAAGATGCATCGGTTTTAATCCAGTCATACACTCACTGGCCACTGTATTAGGTAGACCTGTCCAACTGCTCATTAACGCGAATTTCTAATGAGCAAATCACATGGCAGCAACTTGATACAGGTAGACATGGTCAAGATGATCAAACCGAGCATCAGAATAGGGAAGAAAGGTGATTTAAGTGACTTTGAACGTGGCATGGTTGTTGGTGCCAAACAGGCTGGTCTGAGTATTTCAGAAACTGCTGATTTACTGGGATTTTCACGCACAACCATCTCTAGGGTTTACAAAGAATGGTCTGACAAAAAGAAATATCCAGTGAGCGCCAGTTCTGTGGGCGCAAATGCCTTGTTGATGACAGAGGTCAGATGAGAATGGGCAGACTAGGTAAAGCTGAGAGAAAGTCAACAGTAACTCCTTACAACCGAGAGCATCTCTGAACGCACATGTCCAACCTTGAGGCGGAAGGGTTACAGCAACAGAAGACCACACCGGGTGCCACTTCTGTCATCTAAGAACAGGAAACTGAGGCTACAATTCACACCAAAATTGAACAATAGAAGATTGGAAAAACATTGCCTGGTCTGATGAGTCTTGATTTCTGCTGCGACATTCGTATGGTAGGGTCAGAATTTGGCGTCATCAACAATAAAGCTTTGATCCTTTTAAAATGTGTTCTGGGTGGTTTTTAGTGAATTGCTATAAAGTAACCTTATGGTCCAAGTCAAAATAGACCTGGGTTAAGATGCATTTGTTTGAATCCAGTCATCACAAGTGCACAATGCTAAATACAGGAAACACATTTTAATCCTGTCCATTTTGACTACTTCCAGAGGCAGTGAAAAATATTTTTATTTTTAGCAAACATTTCCTCTTCTTAATGAGGTATGAGTGGCATTTCCTTACTCAGATACACTTGTTTCTGGTGGTGGTTCAATCTACTGGTGTAATTAAAATGTGTTCTGGGGGGTGAATTGCTACATGGTTGCTTAATGGTCCAGGTCAAAATAGACCTGAGTTAAGATGCATCGGTTTTAATCCAGTCATACACTCACTGGCCACTTTATTAGGTAGACCTGTCCAACTGCTCATCAACACGAATTTATAATGAGCAAATCACATGGCAGCAACTTGATGCATGTAGACATGGTCAAGATGATCAAACCGAGCATCAGAATAGGGAAGAAAGGTGATTTAAGTGACTTTGAACGTGGCATGGTTGTTGGTGCCAAACGGGCTGGTCTGAGTATTTCAGAAACTGCTGATCTACTGGGATTTTCACGCACAACCATCTCTACGGTTTACAGAGAATGGTCAGAAAAAGAGAAAATATGCAGTGAGTGCCAGTTCTTTTGTACAAGTTGCCTTGTTGATGCCAGAGGTCAGAGGAGAATGGCCAGACTGGTTCCAGCTGATAGAAAGGCAACAGTAACTCAAATAACCACTCGTCACAACCAAGGTCTGCACAAGAGCATCTCGAAAGCACAACACATCCTACCTTGAGGCAGATGGGCTACAGCAGCAGAAAACCACACCGGGTGCCACTCCTGTCAGCTAAGAACAGGAAACTGAGGCTATAATTCACACATGCTCACCAAAATTGAACAACAGAAAATTTGAAAAACATTGCCTGGTCTGATGAGTCAGCATTTCTGCTGCGACATTCGTATGGTAGGGTCAGAATTTGGCGTCACCAACATGAAAGCATGGATCCTTTTAAAATGTGTTCTGGGTGGTTTTTAGTGAATTGCTACTAGGTAACCTACTGGTCCAAGTCAAAATAGACCTGGGTTAAGATGTGTTTGTTTTAATCCAGTCATCACAAGTGCACAATGCTAAATACAGGTCACACATTTTAAACCTGTCCATTTGGACTACTTAATCAGACTTTTTTTGTGTGTTATTTTTAGCAAATATTATAGGTATGGGTGGCATTTCCTCACTCAGATAGTCGTGTTTCATATTGGTTTTTATTCTGCATAAGTGGTTCAATCTACTGGTGTAATTAAAAATGTGTTCTGGGTGGTTTTTAGTAAATTGCTACATGGTTCCTTCTTAGGGTTTCACAATATATCGTTCCAATCTGCAATGACAAGTTGGGATGATAATTAACCAGAAAACAGAGTTCAGAACAAAGTTTAACCCTAAAAGAGTGAAAGATATTTTTAATGTCTGTGATTATTTCATTCTGAACCGAATTGGTACTAGAATTCATATCTTTTTACAAACACTTACAAAGATGAATTGTATTTAATTACTTCTATAATTAAGACTACTACAGTAGTCAACATTTGAAGCAGATTCAAAAACGAATGGCTGGCCAATGGTTGTCGAATAGTTTTAGAACAACTTTAATGAATGTTTATCCACTTCAAATGTTGACTAACTCAATACTGTTGTTTTACATTTGATTAATTAATTTTTGTTGATCAATAATATTAGACTCTCCAGAAAACCATAAGCACTGTTTATTTAATTTGTATCTTTGTTCTTTTGTATTATTTTATGCTTGTCATGTATTGCAATGTGTATTAATATAGCGCATTTATTGTGTATGGCTGTACACCCAAAGCGCTTCACAATCATAAGAAGGGTCTCCACACCACCACCAGTGTGCAGCATCCACTTGGATGATGCGACAGCAGCCACAGGACAACGGACAACATTTTAAACTTGTTTTCATTATTCAAGAAGCAGACAAAAAAATAAATAATTCAATCAGACTGCTTTCCTGGAGCAAATGCGTTTAAGGTCCAATGCATTCAAGTAGCCATAAAAAAGCATTACTCTCCAAGTTCAAGAACCAACTGAATGTTTTTTGGTCACTTTCTTGACCGAAAAAAGCTTGAAGCCAAACATGTACAAGGAAAACAACTATTAATTGCATCTGGTAACAACCTCTGCATTTTGTTAAACAGAGCTGACGATACAACAGTTCTACTGTGAGATAAAATGTATAATTAACAGTGTTAATAAAATAAAACAAAATGTTCATAGCGCTTCACTTTTTCCACATTTTTTTATACTACGGCCTTATTCCAAAATGGATTAAATTCATTTATTTCCTCACAATTCGACACAAAATACCCTATAATGACAACGTGAAAAGAGTTTTTGAAATTGTTGCAAATCTATTAGAAATAAAAATAAAAAACATGTAAAACCACATGTACAGAAGTATTCAAAGCCTTTGGTCAATACTTTGTTGATGCACCTCTGGCAGCAATTACAGCCTCTAGTCCTTTTGCCCATTCCTCTTTGCAGTACCTCTCAAGCTCTATCAGGTTGGATGGGAAGCGAGTGTGTACAGCCATTATCAGATCTCTCCAGAGATTTTCAATAGGATTTAGGTCTGGGCTCTGGCTGGGCCACTCAAGGACATTCACTGAGTTGTTGTGAAGCCACTCAATTGATATTTCAGCGGTGTGCTTTGGGTCACTGTCCTGCTGAAAGATGAACCGTCGCCCCAGTCTGAGGTCAAGAGCACTCTGAAGCAGGTTTTCATTTAGGATGTCTCTGTACATTGCTGCATTCATCTTTCCCTCTATCCTGAATAGCCTTCCAGTTGCTGCTGCTGAAAACCATCCCCACGTCATGATGCTGCCGCCACCATGCTTCACTGTAGGGATAGTATTAGCCTGGTGATGAGCGGTGTCTGGTTTTCTCCAAACGTAACTCCAAAGAGTTAAATTTTAGTCTCATCAGAGCAGAGAATTTTGTTTCTTATGGTCTGAGAGTCCTTCAGATGACTTTTGGCAATTTCCAGGCGGGGAGTGGGTTCCGTCTGGCCACTCTACCATACAGGCCTGATTTGTGGATTGCTACACAGATGGTTGTACTTCGGTAAGGTTCTCCTCTCTCCACAAAAGAGTGACCATCGGGTTATTGACTAGCTCCCTGACTAAGGGAGGAACAATTCCTTTGTCTTCATGCTTGGTTTGTGCTTTGACATGCACTGTCAACCCTGGGACCTTATATAGACAGGTGTATGCCTTTTCAAATCATGGCCAATCAACATAATTGACCACAGGCGAACTCCAATTAGGCTGCTGAAACATCTCAAGAATGATCAGTGGAAACAGAATGTACCTGAGCTCAATTTACAGCTTAAGGCCAAAGGCTGTCAATACTTCTGTACATGTGGTTTTTCAGGTTTTTTATTTGTAATAAATTTGCAACAATTTCAAAAAATCTTTTCACATTGTCATTATGGGGTATTGTGTGTAGAATTGTGAGGAAAAAAATTAATTTAATTCATTTTGGAATAAGGCTGTAACATAAAAATGTGGAAAGTGAAGCGCTATCAATACTTTCCGGAAGCACTGTAGAATACAATAACTATGCTCATTCATGTTATTTTTAGCATTTTTTCCATCTTAACTCCCATCACTGATATTTAGACAAGTAAACTACTTAGTAAATGAACATGAATGATTGAAGCTTCTGCATAAATTTGTAAAGATTCCATTATTTAAGTGACATAGCTTGAAAACTAATTAGCATTGTTGTACACTGAATATTTCCTCCAAGTATAGACAATAATAGTAAATACAGTTGAAGTCAGAATTATTAGCCCCCCTGAATTATTAGCGCCCCTGTTTATTTTTTTCTCCAATTTCTGTTTAATGGAGGGAAGATTGTTTCATCACATTTCTACGCATAATAGTTTAAAAAAAACTTTTTCTAATAACTGATTTATTTTATCTTTGCCATGATGACAGTAAATAATATTTTGCTTGATATTTTTCAAGACTCTTCTATACAGCTTAAAGTGACATTTAAAGGCTTAACTATGGTAATTAGGTAATTAGGCAAGTTATTCTATAAAGATGGTTTGTTCTGTAGATTATAAAAAAATAGCTTGAAGGGGCTAATAATTTTGTCCCAAAAATAATTTTAAAAAAATTTAAAACTGCTTTTTTTTCTAGCCAAAATAAAACAAATAAGACTTTTTCTAGAAAAAAAAATATTATCAGACATACTGTGAAAATGTCCTTGCTCTGTCAAACATCATTAGGGAAATACTCAAAAAAGAAAAAAAAAATTAAAAGAGGGCTAATAATTCTGACTTCAACTGTATGCCAAATGAGCATTTGTATTTCTCAAAATTTACAGCTGCAGAGATCATTTGAATCATTTATACTATACATTAATAATACATTCATCTGATTATTATGAAATTATCAGTAACATCTCGCGGAAATTTCAACACAAAAAGTCAAAATTTTGCAACACCACTGCATTTTACACAATAATAAAAAACAGAACTAGAACATCTAATGTACTGTTTACATCAGGAGCCCAATTACTGTATGAGGATTATGACGCAGGACCAGAATCACATGCTTTTTAACCCTACGAGAGCATCACCTGACTGGTTAAAGTCCCTACAGCATTATGCCAAAACACGTCTGCAGCCTGACTGCTGAAAATTAAGAAACACTGACAGAAAGTTGCATTCTACAACAAGAGCGTGATACTTCCTCATCTGGTAAACCACAGTGGTCTGTGGTTGTTCTGTGCACAAAAAAAGATTTCCTCATAATAAAAAGCTAAACACAAACAGAAAACAGTCTCAAAATGAAAAAAAAAAATCCATTACATGCAAAAGCACATTACTGTTGCCTAAACACTTTCATTAGCAGTGACTAATCAGAAGTCTTTAAAATGCACAAAAACTTCCCCAGATCACAGAGCATAATCAGGACAAAAAGCATTCAACAATCAATCTTTAAATTATTCATGCATAAAACCTCAAACGTTTGCTCCTTAGCACTGTAATTTGAAAGAAAACACTTCAAAGACTGCATATTCAATTACCAAACATCTTAAAGAAACAGTTAGTATGTATTAGGCCAGCAGAAACTCTTCTAAACCCCTGGACGTCCTGCAAGGCCTCTACGTGAAAACACACAGAAAGAGACACAAGGGACCAATCATGTAAAATTAGATATTTACTGTTGGTAAACACCTCATTGAGTTTGTGTCAGCCGAGCTGTGCCGGTGTTCCCCAATGCTTGGGGCAATGAGGCAAATCGATACATCCTGTCTTTTGATAAATAGCCCAATCGACTGAATGACAGTAAACCCATCAGCTCTCGCTGCACATTAACACATCCAGGCAACAGCTGAGCAGCAGGAAGGAGCCAATCAACTCATCTCTCCATGACAGACTAGACTGACCCGGCGTGGGGCTCCTGACTTTCCACAAGGGCAAAATACCATCGATTCTGTGAAATCATGGCCAGTTTACTAGACACCATTACAAAGGCATATTGCCACCAGTGCACTCCCACTTTACAAATTAAAGAAACGCTCCTTTTTGGGTGGAAAGAGCCTTATTTTACAACTCCCTTAGAGTTAAGCAGTTGAGTATTACCATTTTTGAATCCAATCTCCAGGTCTGGCAAGAGCACTTTTACCTTAGCTTAGCATAGATCATTGAATCGGATTAGACCATTAGCATTTCGCACAAAAAGCATTTTTTTCAATATTTTTTTCTATTAAAAGCTCGACTCTTCTGTAGTTACATCATGTGCCAAGTAGTGTTGTTACGACACTCGAATTTCAGTCCCAATGAGTGCAGAAATTTAAAAAACGCCCATTTCATGCTGACATTCTTAAGCACGTTCTTAAGCATCGCTGGTTTTCCTTTGGGTTCACTTGCTCAATAGAAAAAACTAAATGTTAAATAATTGTCGTTAACTGAAATAAAAATAAAAACGAGAGTTTTAGAACTAACAAACTGTATTTTGTGCATTCAAAACTAAATGAAACTAACTAAAATTATAGCAAAAAACTCCTTCATTTTCGTATTTGTGAATGTATTTAATACATAATCTTACTGTAAGCCTTTTAGAAGTAAATATAATTCGCGCTGCAGGTGTTTGACCCGTACGAAACCTCAGAGTCTGTAGTCCTGCTGCCATTGGCCAGATCGAGCCGGTTCTTCAGTCACCCTCGATGTTGCTCCCGTGACAAAAGCAAAAAGTGGAAATGACAGCAGCACGGTGACAGCATTACAGGCACTTAAAACTATTACCTTAACACATTTGTGCCCAATAATAGGTTTTATTTCTGTATCGCAACCGCGAACAAATCTTCTTAACCAGATCTTCTAAGTGAACCGGTTAAACTAGTTCACCAAATCGAACTGAATAATTTGAAAAGAATCGCGTCTCCAGTAAGTACTTATCCACTAACTACTTAAGTTTCAACAATCCTAATACCCCCCTCTGACTCGAAATAATCTAATATATATTCTCGTTCAGTTATTAGAACAGTAACGTTACCTTGAGAAGCGGTGAACCTATAATACTGTGCATGCGTGATTCAGTGAACCAAACACAAACAGTACAGCCTGCTGTGTGACTGAACTAAACTTGAACAACAGCAGCGCGGGTGAATAGAACCAAGTATGTTTATTTCATAACAGACAATAGTAATGGAATTTAAATAAGTAAATCATGATTCAGTTGGGTAGCAAAACTTTACTGTAAGACATTTTTCACATCATGGTGATGTTTTAACTCAGGGGTTTCCAAACTTTTCAGCCCGCGACCCCCAAAATGACAATGCCAGTGACTCGTGACCCCCAATATTCTCTGAGGTGGTGGTTATAAATACAGAAACCTTGTATGCAATGATGCGCACAAACACACCAATAGACCCAAGTCTATTATTTGTTTTTTTTTATGTATGTCAAAGCTGTAGATGGGCTAGAAAGTTTAACCTGGTGTTACAAAATATGCTGCATCTGACTGTATTGCTGTGTCGTTAGTATAATGTAATTACCCGAGAAGTCGCAATCCAATAGAACTAGTAACTATAAGCTACTATAATAACTATATAGTTTATAGTAACTATAAACGACTATTTTTTTCTCTTCAGTAGGTTATTGATAAAATACAGTAAGTCTTAAGGTTTAATAAAAATTAATTGATTTTTGAAAATCACCAGCCGACCCCCCTTCATTGTCCCGCAACCCCTCGGGGGGTCCCGACCCCCACTTTGAGAACCTCCGTTTTAACTGACTGAAATTACTGTTGCTGACTGCATAATGTTGAGTCCAAACATCCGCGTTAAAAATCTGAACTTCCCATCACTACTGTGTATCTAACCTCAGAAGCAGCCTTGCACACATATTGTATTTAGGGCTGCTTTCTTGTGGGCTGTTGTTTTTTGCATCCAAGGATGAGTAGATGGTTGTGGTAGATGATGGTGTTCATGTGTTCTCTGAATACATGTTTCAAAAAATGTATGACTGAATTTTTTTAATGCAATATTTATCCTTATACTCATTTAGAAAAAAGCACGATTGCACTCCTGATCTCGAAAATATAATTGGCTGAATCGTAGAAAAAGCTGAATTAAGATCATGTGTAAGGTCGAATCGAGATCTTTTTTCTAACCACTAACCACTTCACCACTGGCGCCGACGATATAATACAGTTTTTGTTCTGAATTGCAGTATTACAGTTTTTCTCAGTCGCTTTGGTGCGTTTCTCACAACACCAGTGCATGTCTGCACAACAGTTAATGCATTTCTCAAAATAATTAGTACAAATGCAAAACCTAGCTGATAACCTGCAAAAACGCATCGCATGCTCAAAATGGATAGTTCATTCCTCAAAAGTAAGTATTCATGTCAATTAAAGTGTCAGTATCATCAAAATGAAAAGTCCTGACACCATTGTTTATGAACAAGATAATCAAATGGCTTTGTCCTGTTTTTATTATGACGGTTTACTCTCTACATTTTTTCAATGCTAAAAAGTCAGATTTTGGTGATTCTTCCTGAAAATGCCTAAGACAGCACTGTATACTATTTGCACAGCCATTTGAAAACCACAGTAAAGTTAGACATCACTGCATTTAGTGAGGTATCTGAGCACAAGACACTGAATATGTATGTTTCACATTTTTACTGCATTTGCTCGTTGCAATTCTAATTTATTCACAACATTGTGCAAAAGAATAAGCACACCTTTATTTACAACAAACATAAACTCCCTTTGGGCAGCGCTGTGCACAACTGTCAACAATATTGCAGAACATAATGGAATTGAACCTATAACATACACATTTCTGTAAATCATTCATCAAATTGTTCAATTTTTAAGATTTTTTGTTGGGGAAAATAAATATTGTAATTTTTTAAAATAAAATTTTCTTGACAGATTTTGACAACAAGTTCAACATTTTTGTATGTAATGACTCAAGTAATGAAATGAGGACTGTTAGTTTTATATGTAATGATTATTAAGCATCCACAAGTCTAGTTAATTTTGACTGACATGACATAAGCGAATGATAATGTTATTAACAGCAGAGAGTTGTATGAAGGCAATTGATGCGTGTCCAGAAGCATTCGCAATTTGTTGGAAAGAATGAGAAACTGCTACTAGGATGTGCACAAATGACTAATTGTTTAGAGAAACGCATCAAGTGTTGTGCAAATGTAAATAGTGTTGTGAGAAATGCACCAAAGTGACTGAGAAAAACTGTAAACTGTTCAATTCAATTCAATTTAGCTTTATTTGTATAGCGCTTTTACAATGTAGATTGTGTCAAAGCAGCTTCACATAAATGGTCATAGTAACTGGAACAGTGTAGTTCAGTTTTTTAGTGTTTAAGTTCAGTTCAGTTCAGTTTAGCTCTGTTCAGTGTGATTTAATCATTACTGAGAGTTCAAACACTGAAGAGCAAATTCATCGATGCGTAGCTCTACCAATCCTGAACCATGCGAGGCAGTGGCGACAGCAGAGAGGGAAAAAAAACTTCACCTGATGGGAGTGAAGAAAAAAAACCTTGAGAGAACCAGATTCAGTTGGGCACGACCATTTTAATTTCTCCGCTGGCCAAAAGTCTTGTGCAGAGCTTGTCACCGCGGTGGCTGGAAGATGGCCTCAGCGAAGACTCGTCTGTCCCTGGAGCGTCGCTGGAATCTACTGTGTAGTTTTCGAATTGGCGAATGACATGATCTAGTGAGTTGTCCACTGTCATCTTTAAAGGTGCGCGTTGGTGTTTTAGGAGCCGTGGCTTTGGATGGCAGGAGAAGGATTGTGTTTATATTATGCTAACGCGTTAACATTTTGGCAGATCACCCACCACTGCATCTGCATCCTTTACATGAGAGACTCACTAAACAAGTTTCTTCATTACTTGCAAAAAAGTATATATTTCATAATATTTTACGCTGCAGAGTCTGATTTCGAAATAAAGTGTGGAGAAAACTTCCATGACCGATGTACCCTTAAATATAATCAAAAACTGAGTCATGCAGAATTTTGGCTAGTTAACAAACACCTACAGTTGCACAACTAATCCCGCCCAACCCTATTCTGTAGCAATGTTTCTATCGACACAATTATAGTGTAGTGTATATATGAGCATGAAAACACTCAGAAATAAGCTGGAGCAGCTTGCTTGAGTGTATATGGCTCTAACAGACGTGCCCAGCAGGACCAGTGATGTTTCCAGCACGTGCGAGGGGAGGCATTCTGGCAGATACTCGGCAGCACCAGTGATGAGACGAGCTCCGCAACATATGGCAACAGTGCTGCTCATGCCACAGTGGAGATATCATTAATGAGTGCAGCTCCTCCAGGAATTAAAGACGCTGCTTCTAGGAAATGTGCTTCTGAAATGAGGCTGCTCGTCTACATGACTCTGTGAGAAACTGGCTGAATTTTACTGCCTGCATGGAAGCAACTGACCTTCTCACTGATGACTGAGCATATAAAAGCACCAGTTTCTGATGCTCAATATTTATGTTTCGCATTTTAGTCGAGCAATGGAGGTACTCTAGATAAGCGCAATATCCCGGGAAGGCCAATTAATATCTGAGAATTCCATTGGCCGATATCTTTAACTATTAGGGCATGCGGGATACTGGGGAAATATCTAATTTCTTGCGATATAACATTTCCCTAGAGAGATGTAATTTCTAAAATGCGAAATGAATAAATGCGGTCGCATTTCTCTGAGTGTTTGTTGGAACTCAGTGCTGCTTGTGAGACTATTGATCATAATATTCTCCTAGATATGCTTATAAAATTATGTTGGCATTGCTGGTACTGCATTGAAATGTTATCAATTTGGAGAAGGTAATGAAAAGGCGACATGTCGATCAAAAGTACATTGTGGGGTACCACAAGGCTTAGTTTTTGGTCCCTTATATCATGGCTATTCAATTAATTTGTCATGGGGGCCAGTTCATGAAAAGCATCCCAAATGAGGGGCCGGAGAGATATGACTTGCAATATAAGTGATGACACAACAGCAATATAAGAGCCCATATGCTGTAGTTTTTGCTCCTTAAGACACTCACGTTGGCTTGTTCTACATTAAAATGTTAATATGTTGTATTTTGAAACTACATACCATCACTGCATTGCACAATGAGGCTTTTTTTTACAAACATATTCAAATGTTGTATTTAGAAGCAAAATCAGTGTATTGCTCAATTAGGCTTTTTCTACATTCAACACATTCATATGTTATGTTTTAAACAGCGTAACAATTAGGGATGCAGCGATTATAGATTTTGGTTGAACAATTTAGTCTGAAGAATAATCATGGTTTCACAGATTATTAAGCATTAATTTAAATCTTTAATTAATTCACATTACTACTTTAGAAAATCACAAGAAAACTGCTTATATTTTTGTGTGGTTTATGCAACCCAGGCTCGTTCTGGAAATGAAGCCCCACTGACTTTTCTGGAGACCGCGATTTACGTGGTCGGAGGTACGTATGGCTGTGTTTAGTTTTTTTCAAGCAAACGCTACGGGGCGGTGTGACGCCGCTACTCTATGCGCTCGCCGGCTGGACGGCTCACCTCCTCCACAGCCAGTTTGTCCGGTTAGCTTGTTGTGTTACGACGGCGGAGCCCGGAAGACGAGGAGGAGCCGGCAGCGTTCAAGACCTGGTTTGAGTCCGGGAAAGATCGGTTCCAAAAATCAGGTAAGACAAAAAACAGAATCCAAAAATAAAGCGAACAAGTTCGTAACGGGGCGAGAACGCGGTGAAATCTGAAAACGCGGTCAAAATCGGACAAGGGCTTTTCTTTTTCTGCATGGCTTTCATAAATCTTCGCTTGGGTTTAGGAAAGAAGGAGGAGGAGGATGGCCGGGTCGGCTGATTGGCCGGCCACCTAGTCATTCGTTCAGTCAGTCGGTCAGTCGGTCGCTCGACAGCGGCCTCCAGGGGCCCGCGCTGTTCTCGCGGGAGGCGTTCGAGACGAAAAAAAGCGCGCACAGCGACCTCTCGCAGATTCGCGAAAACAAAAACTCCACAAATACGTACCTCCCGGGACGTATTTTGCGGTCTCCAGAAATGTCTGCGGGGCTACGCTTCCAGAATGAGCCTGCTACGTTTTCAGAATGAGCTTGGGTTGTTTACTGCTGCTCGGTAACCAAATGCAGCACAAAATATAAATAAAAAACAAACGATAGTCCATTTCTCTCTTTGGACATAAAATAAATGAAAAAGTTTGATTTAAACATGAGTGATAATTTTACAATGAAAATAAATGATAGAACAATGAATAAATAAATAAAAATAAGAATAAATAAAAATAGTATTTGAGTAATATTGAATAATATTATCTGCGTTCATACATACATAATCATTTTAATCATTAGTAACAATACGACTAACGTATTGTTTGTTCACATTGCACTGAAAGTTACGCACAACTCTCCACTACAGTGTGAGATCATTTCTACTGTGTGCTCCTGGAGAATACGAGAACGTCGGTCCGCTTGCAAGCCACACGCGCACTGCTCCCAATATGTGCATGTCTCTATTGGAAATAATAAACTTGCGTGCCGAAAAGATGCAAAAGGGCGAAAAAAGAAGAATGGCCTGTTGCTATAGTTAATCCAACATGTGTGTGTATTGGCAGTACTTAGTTTAGTTGCAGCTGTTTTGTTCCATGCAACAGAAACGCGGAGTCGAGAAGCCTTTATGATTAATTAACTGTATTGAATTCAAGTGTGGTTAATAGTGGAATGGGCTAAATATTGCATCCCTATAAATGATATCATTCATTTATAGGGGTTCTTCCATATGAAAATATCTATGGACTAAAACTGTGGTTATTTTTAGTATAGTATATTTATAGTATTAAAGGGGAATCATATGATTGGGAGATCGTGCTTAGTAAATGCGAGATCAGCCGTGATAAATTATAAGCACGTGACCCTCTCGAAATGTGTTTATAAATAAAGTTCACTTAAAAAATAAATAAAAAAAAATTTGCACATTTAATCGCACAAGTGTCGCTAAATAAATTTTCCATTTCACACACATCTTTTTTAGATGGAAATGTGAGTGAAATGGTCACACTGTCAAGCCCTGCCAATGCATGCAACACACAAATGCTTGAAAAATATTTTTAAAAATCTTTGTAATTTATCACACCTCTCTCATACGGATATAGCATATAGTGTTTGCATGATAACAATAATTATCCTTTGTATTCACTGACTACTTGAAAGAAGTCAGCAAGTTAAAAACAGTGAGAGTAAACACATTTTTCAGCCATTTATTCATTCAGTTTCATTCGGCTTAGCCTCTGATTGATCACCACAGCAGAATGAACCACCAACTATTCCATCATATGTTTTACGCAGCAAATGCCATTCCAGTTGCAACCCAGTACTGGGAAACACCCATTACAGCCAGTTTAGTTAATTCAATTCACCTATAATGCATGTCTTTGGACTGTGGGGGAAACCGGAGCAACCGGAGGAAACCCACATCAACATGGGGAAAACTCACACACAGAAATGCCAACTGACCCAGCTGGGACTCGAACCACTGACCTTCTTGCTGTGAGGCGACAGTGCTAACCATCGTGCCACACGTCTAATGACAGCATGATCAAAGTAATACATTTGTCTAATACGAACACTCTAAAATGGATTAATAATGTTAATATACATATACAGTTGAAGTCAGAATTATTAGCCCCCCTTTGAATTTTCCTGAAGTATTTCCCAAATGATGTTTAACAGAGCAAGGACATTTTCACAGTATGTATGATAATATATTGTCTTCTGGAGAAAGTCATATTTGTTTTAGTTCAGCTAGAATAAAAGCAGTTTTTTAAATATTTTAAACACCATTTTAAGGGCAAAATTATTAGCCCCTTTGAGCTATATATTTTTTCGACTATCAACAGAACAAACCATCGTTATACAAGAACTTGCCAAATTACCCTAACCTGCCAAGTTAACCTAATTAACCTAGTTAAGCCTTTAAATGTCACTTTAAGCTGTATAGAAGTGTCTTGAAAAATATCTAGTCAAATATTATTCACTGTCATCAAGGCAAAGATAAAATAAATCAGTTATTAGAAAGGAGTTTTTTAAAACTATTATGTTTACAAATGTGTTTAAAAAAATCTCTCCGTTAAACAAAAATTGGGGGGAAAAACAAACAAGAGGGCTAATAATTCAGGGGGGCTAATAATTCTGACTTCAGCTGTACATGTAAAGATCAATCAAAAACAGACTTGGCCAGCTGACCAATCAGAGTACTTATTGGTTTACTGGCTTATGGAAGAAAGGAGTTTAGGAAGGAGACCTGAAGCACCAGTTTGATTCAAACTAACCATAAAAAAAAATAAATAAATAAAAAATTGGCAAATTTATTCTAATAATAAAATGTACATTTTGAGAATATTGACCTGAATACTGACCAAGCCTGTTATAAGAGACTCTGACACAATATTTGGGTGCTTTTAAATAACATATGACCCACCCCTTTTTTCAGTCTTTAAAAAAAAAGAAATAATATTAATTCATAAGGCTTTAAAATCTGTTAAATATTAAACTTTAGATAAATGTTAATTGAAAATGTACATCGATTATAATATTATAAATTATTTTGTCTATCAAAATTATATCCAGACATTAGCATCAACAATAATCATCTACTCCAAGTAACAATATCATTGAGATTTTAAAAAGTAATAAGCATGTTGATTTTTTTTCGCAGTAATTTTCTCACATGCCAATTTCCTTTGCCTTTTCAGAGCCAGTAACTCCTATGATGCTTCTCTCGGGTAACTATTCATATCTCCTGGGGGAACAGCAAGCATCTCAGTAGCTGATTTGCCAGAGGATGTAGTTACTTGTTTTTTGCAACTTACATAATAAAATGTTTGTGTGGATGTTCGTAAAAAAAAAAAAAAATGCTTTGAACAAGTCAATTATTATGTGCAACAAGGCTTCCAACACAGAAGGGTAGGAGGATTGCCTTTGTTTAAATATACACAAACAACAGTAGCACATTTGACACTTTCCTCACCAAGTAAGTTGGGCTGGTTAAGTTGCCAGATCTTCATATGAAAAGGATACAGTCTCAGGGCTCCACTCTGTGTGCCAATAGCCAGGATTTTCTGCACAGGGTCGAAAGCCATGGAGGAGGGTTGATAGGGAAAGCCATGCCGCACTGTCTGTGAAGCAGAAGATGATTTGCATTTTACTACAAACATGACAATGGAGTTCAGGAAAGGAAAATTCCGGCTCAGAAAGCAAATGCTGACCAAACACACACACCAAGTGCTCTATTTTAAAGTCTTTTAATGTGAAAAGAAGATTTAAAGAGCAGATCATATGGGTTTTTGGAAAATATCTTATGTACAGGTTGTCAAGTAACTGAACTTTAATGTGAATAATCTGCAAAGGTATTCAAAACAGTGAAAAATAAAAATATCATGCACTAAATGGCTTGAAAGAGTCATTATTTAATTTTTTTATATTTTGCCTCCTACCAATCTACATTCAATTCATGTTTACTTCTATAGCGATTTTACGATGAAGATTGCGTCAAACAAAATTGAAATTGTGTCAGTCTAGAAGTTCAGTTTAGTTTAGTTCAGTGTGGTTTAATTTTCCCTGCTGAAAGTCCAAACACTGAAGAGCGAATCCATTGATGCGCAGCTCCACAGGTCCCAAATTAAGCAAGCCAGTGGTGACAGTGGTGAGGAACAAACTTTACCAACTGACGAAAGGAAAAAACCTTGAGAGAAACCAGGCTCAACTAGTCTTATGATAGTATCAGATTTTCTTGGTCGTGATTATTGTGATAATATGTATTATCATGATATTACACCATCATAGCGACATTAAGCCAATCTCCGGGTCAGGTGAGAGCATTTTTAGCTTAGCTTAGAATAGATCCATAGATATATACACTAGATATCGCATAGGGACCCTGAGCATGCGTCAATAGCGCCGCCACATTGGTATAGTGCTCCCAGGACAAATGTCATTCAACCGAACTAGTCAAGACAGTGTTATTACATGAAGATGCTGGACTTTAGTGCTGTCTACAGGTGTAGTAACGAGCAAACAAAGAAAACAACGCACAAAGGCAGAACATTTCATAGGTAATATTAAGTTTTTTTTCTGTTTTTGTATGTTCTGAACTTTTGCGCTAATTACGTAACGTTATTGATGATAACAGTCACTCACTGCATTCACCATACGGCAAAGCAGCTCCAACTCGCACTAAACACTCGGCTTATGCTAGTTTTGTTGAATAAAATCAGCAAACAATGCAAAATAAATATGACAACGAGATGCTGCGCTGCCAGAAACTTGTATTATTGTCGGCTAACGTTAGTGAAAGAGTCGTTCGGACGATTCATTCACAAAAGAATCGCTAACTCTGTCAGTATGAGAACTGAAAGCAGGAGAGGAGGTGTGTTTCAGGACATGATTAGATTAAATTTAACAGGGAGGGTGAATAGTACATTTCTGTACACACAAACATAAGCTTTTTGTCAGGAATGCCCGTGCGGTCACTGATCCATCAATGTAGAAAAGTGATGTAAAATTATAATTTTCGCAATTAGAATAAAAAAATATTGCATACTAACATCCAGGAAAACTCCCGATCACAGATATATGTGTATATGTGTATCTCTGGCTTTAGATGGCCACAGTCCTCCACTGTACCTTGGACCTGCATTCATTTAAAAGAAGCGCTACCCTGTAGCAAGATGGCGGCGCTATTGACGCATTCCGTCCAATAGACGACAATAGGCCAGGCGACATCTAATGTATATATCTATGGAATAGATCATTGAATTGGATTGGACCATTAGCGTTTCGCTCAAAGAAATTTAATAATTGTTCACTCTTCAGTAGTAAGATATCGTGATAATATACTATATATACTAGCTAATATATTAAATGTTATCACAATATTGACCTAATCTAGATTACTTTAACACATATAATAACTAAAAAATGCTTCGAGTATTGCTTTGTTAAACATGTTTCTAGTAAACTCATTTAAAAAATATTCTTAAAAAGCACTTTCAGAGTTTAAAAATGGTATAAATAGCCAGTATTTTAAAGTTCCTACAATATCAATATTATGCAAGTTCATCATCACAATATATTGAATTATTAAATATCAGCATTTGTCTAATGTCATTCATTCATTTTCCTTTGGCTATTCCATTTCATATTAGGGGTCGCCACAGTGGAATGAATCGCCAACAATTTCAGCATATGTTTTACGAAGCGCATGCCCTTCCAGCCGCAACCCAGTACTGGCAAACACCCATACACTCTCACATTCACACATGCACTAAAGCCAATTTAGTTCATTCAATTAATCTATAGCGCATGTTTTTGGACTGTGGGTAGAAAAAGGAGCACCCTAAGGAAACGCAAACCAACACAGGGAGAACATGCAAAATCCACACAGAAATGCCAACTGACCCAGCCCAGACTTAAACCAGTGACCTTCTTGATGAGGTGACAGAGCTTATCACTGAGCTACCGTGTTGCCCATTATACCATTTTATCGATATTACACGGTTACATCACAATATGAATCCATTTAGCCAATCTCGAAGCACTTTTAGCTTAGCTTAGCATAGATCATTGAATCGGATGGGATTATTAGCATTTCACTCAAAAAATTAAGTTTCAATAGTTTTAATCCCCCCGCCCACCGAATTGATTGACAGCTGCGCGTATTAACATGTCCCGGTAGTCACGTGTATAATCATGTCAACAAGACCAGACGTGGGCAAAGCAACCGGGAATAAAAGGTCTGTTCAGTTCGTTAGGATCATAAATCATCATCGAATGTGATCAAGAGTAAGTTTCACATACTTAAAATGTTTTAAAACAGTGCATGTGTGTAATGAATTACAGCAATTTATTTCAGCTTTACGTCATCAGCACAGCCGCGTGTCAGAACAACTATAAAATAAGACGCTTCCATCCCGGATTGTGGACGTTAAATCAGGTTTATTTTATGCATTGAAATAACAGATATAAATACAGCAGTGGAGATTAACCTGTATCCTGTCACACATGCTGATGATATTTTTTAAATGATTATTTTCGTAATAAAAAAAAAAAGTGTGTACTGACCACCGGGAAAACTCCCGATCATAGATGTATGTATATATCTTGGGCTCCGGATGGCCAGTCCTTCACTGCATTTTGGTCCCACATTCATTTCAAAGAAGTGCTACCCTGTACAAAAATGGTGGCTCTACTGATGCATTTCTTCGCATAGACAACAATAGCATAGGCGACATATAATGTAAATATCTATGATCAAACACAATGATTTAAAGAAATAGACAATAATATGCAATATACATTATAGATTTCAATGACACAAAGCTGTCATATATACTCAGAAACTATGCATTTAAAGCTAATTCATATATATAAACCTATGAATATGAGGACTAATTCACCCCCAAAAAATTAATTACTCTGTGTTTACTCAACCTCAAGTAGTTCAAAACCTTTATGGGATTATTTATTCTGTTGAACACACACAAAAAAAGATGTTTTGAAGAAAGCTGAAAACCTGTAACCATTAACTCACTCCATACTACAAAAACACAATGAAAGTCAATGGTTAATGGTTTTCAGCATTCTTCAAAATATCTTTGTGTTCAACAAAAAAAAGAAATTCCAATTGATTTTAAACAAGTGGAGTGTTCGTAAATGATCACATAATTATTTTCTTTCATGAACTTTCCCTTTATTTTTTTGTGCTTTACACACATGCTAGATATGTATATATATTCCCCATTTGTTTTCCCTTCAAAATTCTAGTAAATAATAATAATAGTAATGTCGACTTCCTTTTAAGCAAAATAGTTAGTTTCCCTTGGACCATTTCATGTCAAACATTCATAAGAAAAGACTCCCTTATTAACGTGGAGCTGAGAAAACATAATATTGGTTAAACAT
Source organism: Danio rerio (assembly GCF_052040795.2). Taxonomy (NCBI): domain Eukaryota; kingdom Metazoa; phylum Chordata; class Actinopteri; order Cypriniformes; family Danionidae; genus Danio; species Danio rerio. Next base: position 8,359,769 of record NC_141037.1, read on the forward strand.
TGCACATGCGGAAGCATCCTCAGGCGTATTCATAATATACTTTGAGTATGTCAATATACATTGCAGACTGGTGGTATTTCCGGTTATATTCGAAATAATAATAAACATCATAACTATGAACAATGTGGAGCAAAACAAACAAGAAACGGCAATCATTTGAAGTTTGGAAAGGCCTGGCTCCTTATTACTGGTTTAGTAATGAGGAAAGGACTGAGAGTTTCAATTAGGATTTAATTAGATTGAAATTAAAGCGTATATTAGGGATGAGTTTCACATCACAGAATAAAGAGGAACTGAATTTGCCTTTTGACAGCTGAATAACACCTGAATTACTGTGGTGCACAGTAAAAACTATAACAAAAAATAATTATGATTAAATAAATAAATAAATAAATAAATAAATAAATAAATAAATAAATAAATAAATAAATTATAAATGAGCAATTCCAGCATTATGGATGTGACATTTGCAGTAAAAATCTAAAACATAAATTCAGAGAGAAAGTATATGTTACCATTAGATTGAGACACCCGTTTATATTTTCTAGAACAACTGACCACAATTAAGGGAGCAGAAAAATCTCAAACTGTAAACATGTTTTATACTTTAAATGAGGAAAATGAAAAAGCGTTATGGATGTATACAAGCTTACAGTATACAACATACTTAGTAGAAATTCTGGGAATTAAACTGCACAATCTAAAAGAATTAATGCTAATTAAAAGGATAAGATTCCACTCACTATAAAACAAACATGTTTGGTATTATTTTATGTAATATTTTTGCATTTATGAGGAAAAAGCTTTGTTATGGATGTGGTATTTCTCCGTTATAGATGTGACAGATGTTAAATTGCCACTTGTGTGACTTTGGTAAATGAAACATAATTGTCTGAAAACATAGAGACATCCCTGAGTACTTCTAAAGTGCTGTAAAATACTTAAAACTTTTCGTATTTTGGTGAAAACGTAATTTTTTTCATGGCGAGTTTTTTTTTGCATGCAATTGCTCATCTATCTATCTATCCATCCATCCATCCATCCATCCATCCATCCATCCATCCATCCATCTATCTATCTAAGAAAAAATTATATCATCATGACAGAAGACACTGACACACCTTTCCTTGTGACAGAAATGACTCCATCATTCATTATAGATTAAAAATCTATGAAACATACTGTTTTGAGTGCATGTTCAAACTCCTTGTATAAAATGAGCTGAAACAACAGAAATCTGGAACTGACACTCTAGTGCGAAAACCACACTTTCACACAAGTCTAAAATTCAAATAAAATATCTCAAGGTCTTTCTTGACAAAAGAGACTGCCACACTTATTCCGTGTGACAGAAATTACTCCAGTCAATCATTATAAATAAAAATAAATAAAACACATTCACTCAAAACAATCACTCTGCTTGTTCGAACTACTTAAATAAATGAGCTGAAACAACACAATTCCGGAGGTTTTCTTTGGGGAAACTAGTTGTTTTATGTTCAATCCACTTCAATTTCTTACAGTAGCATTGAGGAAAAGTTGGGTTTTATATTCACACATTCATTCGTTGATGACATGTGACGTACTTCCTATATTGTTTACTACTCGCTTTGAGCTTTATTAGGGCTAGATCTTTTGATAGTGGTTAGTGCTAATCACAAGTAGAATTTGATAGATTTTCACTGTGCCCCACTTGTTAAGGTGTGTTAAAGGTGCTGTAGCTTTTGGCTCTTCTAAAGCATAAAAATACCATAATATGTTTGCAGATATTTAAGAAACATGCTAAGTGAACATTCTTGTTTATCTGAAAAACAATGCTGAAGTCAGACATTCTGCTTTAAAAATATGTTTTCAGTGCCGGAACGGCTGTCTTATTTATGTTTTTTTAACCTGCCAATGCCAGCTTAGCCAGTTATATTTCAGCACCCCAGGCTGACTTGTTGTCAAACCACATATTTCATTCATTCAGTCAGGAGGACTGTCAAAGCATGTGACCGTGACCGATATGCGATGGACAGTAGCAATCTCCGAAATGAGAAGCATATTCAGAGTTCCACATGAAGTTATTAATTAAATAAATATTGCAAACGTGAACATTAGGGGAGCAGGTTACGTTGTAACAGTGTGTCCTAACACGCTACAAGAGGAGATTTGCAGTGATAAGCAATTTGGCTGTTTGCACCAAACGAAACACGACAGAAATTTAAATACAGCCATTTGGAAGCACAGAATAGTGCACTCACTGCACTCTAACCAAATGGTAAGGTTTATAATATAATTAATACATATTAAACCTCTTTAACATTATTAAATGTACATGCTGAATTACCAATGGTGAGTCACAGTTCTAAAGTTCAATTTAAGGTGTATTTTATCTTCAACATATGAGGTGAACTATCTGCGGCTGTTTTCAGAAGTATGGCAATAAATATAATGTAAAATGACACTCAAACACACATATTAGCATTTAACACTGAATAAAGCACATGAGGTGTACCTGAGTTTACCCTGTTGTTCACCTGTGAGAAATAGAAGCCGTTTCTAACATGTGTGTGTGTATGTGTGTATATATATATATATATATATATATATATATATATATATATATATATATATATATATATATATAGTTGTCACTGAATGAATATGCAAATATTAAACCAATTATACCTCAATGCGTTCTCGCGCGTTTTATTTATAATATGGAGTTGTTGGCCCCCCCGACCCGAATGAGATCACAGTAACTAATCCCACCTTGCAGAGCTGGAAATGCTCGGACTGCAGGGTCTCCTGAATCATGTCATTCCCCGACTGAGGGGACGCGGCGGCGGCAGAGGAGGAGGAAGAAGACGCCGCGGTCAATCCGTCCAACACCTTCCTGATATTAAACTTCTTCATGTTGTTTTCCAGCGAATGCGAAACGAACGCAGAGATGTGCATACACGGACACACTGTTGTTGTGCTCGTCCTCACATGTCAGACAGTGTTGTCATCCAGTCTCGCGCCATAATCCCACACTCATTCCCTAAAACACGGACCGGAGGGTCGATTGTCACTTGGTTTTCATTTTAATCACTACACAGGCAGCGTAATCCGGTTAGATTTGGCCAATCTTCGGTGTGTTCCGTTCCCTCCCCTCGGCTGGTTCCCCCCGCTGCTAACGCGGAAACGCAGAGCTGCAATCACCGCGCGAGTCTGCGCTGTGGAGGCGACACCCGGATGTGCGGGAGAGACTGACTCTGGATCAGTGAGATTCACACTTTCCCATTATAACCTTCAGGAAAGTCAACAGTACAGTAGATCAACGCTACATGCTGATTAGGAAGATAACGGGAGATTGAAGATGAAGATGACTTGTCCTAAACGTAAATAATAAATAAAAATAAACAAATCGACAATTAGAGAAAAATATTTATTATTATTATTATTATTATTATTATTATTATTATTATTATTATCATTATTATTATTATTATTATTATTGGTTGGTTTTAAAAATAATACAATTTAATAAAAACAAATACAAATAAATAACTCCACCGAAATATTTTAAAATTAAAATGCCTTCAACTTCTTTTTCTTCTTCTTCTTTTTCTTCTTCTTATTCTTATTATTATTATCATCATCATCATCAAATAATGAAATGTAAAATAAATTCATATAATAGGCTTCTTCTTTTTATTATATGCATTATTATTATAATATTAATTTTTTTAATAAACCTTTATTGTTGTTGTTGTTGCTGCTGTTGTTATATTTTTTATTTGTTATAATATTGTTTTGACCTGCTTTGCAAACAGATATTTTTATATTTTTCATATGAATTGTAATAAAACCACAACATAAAATTCAATTATTGAATAAATATTCAATTATTTTTAAATAATACTATTATTTATTACTTTTATTATTATTACATCGAAGAAAATGTATACTTTTATTAATATTATTATTATTATTAGTAGTAGTAGTATTAGTAGTAGTATTAGTAGTATTTTTATTTATAATATTAATAAAACAATACTGTTTACATATATTTGAATTTAAATAATATATTCTGATGATGACAATGAGCATCATTATTATTATTATTACTATTATAATTATTAATATTATTCATTATTATCATCATCATCATCATCATCATCATCACAATATTTAATTAAAATAATATAAAACAATTAAACGTTAAATAATTTCAAATAAAAATAGCCTACCTCTATTTATTACATGCATTATTATTATGATATCAAAAAATATTTAATAAACTGTTTTTGTTGTTGTTGTTGTTGTTACCGCTGTTGTTATATTTATTCTTTGCTATAATACTGTTTTGTCCTGCTTAACAAATAATAATAATAATAATAATAATAAATGGATATTTTTAGATTTTACATTTGAATTGCAATAAAATCACAACATAAGATTAAATAAAAACGTGCAAATGACAATATAATATTTAAATAGATATTGTCTTTAATTTAAAAATGTATTATTATTATTATTATTATTATCATTTGTTGCTTTTGCTTATGTTGGTTTGGTTGGTTGGTTAAAAATAATAATAATAAAAATCACTAAAAACATAATAATAATAATAAGTATAATAATAATACATGTTTATTCATTTTTTAAATATTTTACACTATTTTTATTCATTCATTCATTCATTCATTCATTCATTCATTCATTTATTCATTCATTCATTTATTCCCTAAAGAGATAAAGCCTATAGAAGGATTCATGGATATGGATTCTTTTCTCAGTAAATCAGTTGCTGCAATTTCTTATTCTCTTTAATTAAAATTATATAAATCTTCAACAATTTGTATTCAGGATTTCAAGCTCAAAGTGCTGTAAATACCCATCACTGGCAGCAGTTTTGTCTGTGATCACAGCACTGGTTCATCATCAGCTCATCTGAGATCGTCAGTCTCGGTACAAAATATTCTCAGCAGAAACACTGGCCTTTTCCTCATGATAACTGCTGCTTCCGGACGCCTGGTTACAAAACAGCCTCCAGAGTCTCTTCTTGTGGGTCTCAGGGGTTTATGATGTAGAATCACTCCAAAAATAATACTGAAAATATACAATAACACCAGCATGGGACATTATATACAACACATACTGTTTTAATTTGTATACTGGTCGTTAAATTCAGTCGAAACTTAAAAATGTCTGCAATATTACATACAAATATTCATTCATTCATTGTCCTTCAGCTTAGTCTCTATTTTAGAGGTATGCTATAGTGGAATGAACCACCAACTATTCCAGCATATGTTTTAACACAGTGGATGCCCTTCCAGCCCAAACCCTGTACTGGAAAACACCCATACACACTTATTCACACACACACACCCATACACTACGGCCATTTTAGTTTATTCAACTCACCTGTACCACATGACTTTGGACTGTGGCACCCAGAGAAAACCAACACCAACATGGGAAGAACATGCAAACTCCACACAGAAATGCCACCTGGCCCAGCCGAGACTCTAAGCAGTGACCTTCTTGCTGTGAGGCAGCAGTGCTTACCACCGAGTCAACCGTGTCACCTACATACAAATAATACAATATTAAAATGATGTCCAAATACAATATAATTCAGTATTTATATTTCTTTATTTTTAGGAGTAGTGGTAATATGCTTTATGTGTTTTAAAGATATGTGAGTTCATGTATACTGTATTGTATATGATATTAATTTATGCTAAGAGCCTCTGTGTGGACATTAAAGGTAAAGTATAAAAGTAAATTATATGCTTCATCCACTAGATGGAGCTATAAGCATTGCTATATTTCTATTTGAAGAAGGATGCGGTTTAAACGGGTACAATCAGGGTGCGAATTACACGGGAGTTTGGGGGGATTGACCCTCCTAGATAACGCATGATCCTCCCTCAAGGAAGTTAAGACGAGATGTGTAGGGGTGTCAGCTTGTTATTGGCGAGAAATACTTTTCACTGATATGTATCTTAAATAATAATATTAATAATTAAAATAATAGACAATATAAATATACATTTGACCACCCCTTTAACGGTTCATACCATTGTGAATGCATAATCGCGCCAAGCAGTCTACGAGGGGTAAAAGTCATTCAACAGTCTGAAACCAGCACATTTAGAGGACCGACAGACATCGTAAGTGCTCAAAAGACACTGTTCCAGTAAAATAGCGGTTTGTATTTATATAACCTAAAAGTAAAGTCAAATTAGATGCAAAGGTTTTATAGTTTGACCTAAAGTAACGGCTGAAATAGCTAATCAGAGGCTACTGTGGGTCAGAATACATTAAATATCCTCAAAACACTTAAATGGGTTTTATTAATAAATTAGATGTCATTTAAATAAATACATACATTTCATTCACTGAAGCATGTATTACTCAAACTAAGCCTACCGATTAAGTTATATAACCTCCATTATATTTGCACCGTTACAGCTAATGTATTTCTATTTACGCATGTTGGATATTAAATGAAAAGATATCATGCTTTTATTACAGCATCATCAGCAATAATGTCTGTGAGGAGTAAAAAGTGATGGTACTTTATTCATTCATTTATTTATTTTCTTGTCGGCTTAGTCCGGAGTCGCCACAGCAGAATGAACCGCCAACTTATCCAGCACATTTTTACCCAGCGGATGCCCTTCCAGCCGTAACCCATCCCTGGAAAACATCCACACACTCTCATACACTACAGACAATTTAGCCTTCCCAATTCACCTGTACCGCATGTCTTTGGACTGTGGCGGAAACCGGAGCACCCGGAGGAAACCCACGCGAACACAGGGAGAACATGCAAACTCCACACAGAAACACCAACTGAGCCGAGACTCGAACCAGCGAACCAGCAACCCAGCAACCTTCTTGCTGTGAGGCGGCAGCACTACCTAATACGCCACTGCATCGCCTGGTATTTTATTACTTTTGTAAAATTTATTATTAGCATAACAGTTTGACTCAAAACAAAGAAACGTCACAATAAAGGTCACAGTTGTTCATTGCTAGTTTGAGTCCATGTACTGTTTAAAGATACAACTTAATTTTGTTTTAATCAAATGCGATAGAAAAAACAACTTTAGGTTCAATAATAATTGATTTAAATGATTAAAGTATTGATTGATTGTTAGTTTATGTGAAATAATATAATGTTAACAAACCTGTAAACTGTTATCAAAATAGTAAAAGTAACCTTTGAGTTTTTTAAACATTTCTTTACTTAAAAAAAATAAAATCTTACTTTATTCTTATATTAAGTCCATATGAACTAGCTTAAATCCTTATGAATCCTAAGAAAAAAAGTATTAAAAACAATTAAAATGTTAGTGTTTTAATGTTTCAAATTATTTTAGTGAAAATTAAATGTCAGATGTCAACAGATCTTTATTCAAATTAGTCAGACAGGCAATGGTCAAATACCGGAGCAAACAGGTACACACAAGGAAATCCAGAAGTGTAGTTGGGTCGAAATGATCGATGTAGGCAAACAAGGCAAAACAAGAGAACAACGCAGGGGTGAAACCATGAAGAAACTAAACCAGGAAAACGCTTTGTGATGTTATAGACCAGGGGTGGCCAATCCTGTTCCTGGAGATCTACCTTCCTGTACAGTTTAGCTCCTACCCTGATCAAACCCACCTGAACCAATTAATTAGGACCTGAAATCCACTTGATAATTACAGACAGGTGTGTTTGATAAGGGCTGCAACTGAAATTTGCAGGAAGGTAGATCTCCGGGAACAGGATTGGCCACCCCTGTTATAGACGAATTACCTGTTTGTAAACATTCAGGATGCGTACGCAGCAAGGTTGTAAAAAAAAAAACGGGAGCGCTAGCATCTACAGCGAGGGAATGACATCCAATGTGGAACAGAGTTTGTTGTTGTATTAGAGATAAATTATATTGGTTAAATATTACATTTATATTATTTACATAATGCTTTCAGTGTGTTATAACAGCTCGTCACCCAGTGATATGCAGTTTTTCGGCAAAGTTAACGTTTAAGTGAGTGTCGTTTGTCTGACAGATCCATTTGCGATAGCACTCTCCCAATAATTATTGGATAAGACGAAATGGCTAAGCATCCAGCCCCAAATATTTTTTAATAAACCATATTTAACTGTTTTGGCTGAAATCATTGCTGCAATCAAAAACGAGTAATGTGTATGATTCAGTATAGCGTAAACTTACCTGATATAAAATGAGAACTGCAGAGTCTGGCGTTTTTAATTAGGTCCTCACTTCATTCAGCTCTTCTGATGGCTGTTAGCCAAAGTCGTCTGCGGTTGGCATTAAAAGCAGTGTGGTGTACTGTAAAATTTAAGTTTTCTATTATTGGCATCCTCTTCGATTTTGGCATCCTACCGTACAACATGACACGTTTGCAATTGCAACCGGTATGCGCTGTTCAACCCGTGTGACTCATGTGTGATGCAGGTTGGTAATTTGCACCAACAAGACCCAGCAATGTGAGTGTCAATGTGAGCAGTTTATATAGTCTGTGTAATCAGTCTAGGATGAGCTATCAGCTGTGAATGTAATCAAAGGTGAACCGGAACAGGTGTGAGTGAGGTGCCTGACAGGATTTGTAGTCCGTATGGTGACAGGATTGTAGTCTGGGTGATAATGAGTGTTCTCCAGTAATCTATAAAGGTTAGATCGCTGGTGATCGTGACAAATAGGATCACCAGCGATCCTTTTGGTTTGGTTATTGAAAGTTCAACCAAAAAGAAAATTTTCTCACCATTTTAATCACACTCAAATGGTTGTAAACTTTTATGAATATTTATGTATTTTTATGAATATTATTGCTAACACAAAACAAGATATTCTTAGGATTGTTGGGGAAAAAGCGGCTCATTAAATTCTATAGTAGGAACAGGAAATACTATAGAAGTGGCTGTTTTTCCCAGCTTTGTGTTCAACAGAAGAAAGAAACTCAAACAGGTTGATGAATTAATAAATGATGATAGAATTTTAACTTTTGGGTGAACTATCCCTTTAATCTTTGACCCACATTTAATGGCTTGTTAATCTGAAATCTCAAAGGTCAGAAAGGTCATGTCAGAATCATTTGCTGGTGTCTTGTGGACTTGCTTCTGTCCAGTTTGCACCTACCTGTGTGATTCTCCGGCTGTGTGCGTCAGCAGCTCAGTGTTCATCCGCTACTCCAGGAGAGCCATCTGCTCACACAACACACACAACACACACACACATACACACACACACACACACACACACACACACACACACACATAGCTCCTCTCTGTCCCGGGACGCAGGTTGAGTGGGTAAGCTGTGTCAAGTGGAATGTTGATGTGAATGAGTAATGAAGGTGTTCTTTTTTTTTCTAGAATTTTTTTGTTATGATTTAATCACAATTAACAGACAAGGCCAGGTTTAATATTCAGAAAAATCATCAAAACATTGCATATTATCAGCTGAACTGTATATAGTTAGTGTCATTATCAGCAGAGCCTGCATCATTTCACAATTTATCATTATTATTTATATGTAATATATTATTTACAATCAAGTATTTACCTGCTTTATAAACAGAATATATATTTATTTATTTTGTGAACATAGCATAAAAAATGTAAACATGTGGGACTATAATACATTTTTATCATGATTTACAGAAGACAATAGTTACAAATAAATTATCAGGCATATTTAGAACAATAATAATTTAATAGCATAGACTCTATTTATGGAAATAATTATTTATTACTTTAAATCTCAATAATGCCACTCTTGTAAAAAAAAAAAAAAATTACCCCTTTTTCAGCTGCAAGTTTAAACATTTACAATATATAAAATCTGTATGTATGTTTGTGTTTATTTGAATTGATTATAATGTTATGTTTATACACTTTAAAACAGTTCAGGATACATGAATGTATATTTTCTTTCTTTCTTTCTTTCTTTCTTTCTTTCTTTCTTTTTTTCTTTCTTTCTTTCTTTCTATCTATCTATCTATCTATCTATCTATCTATCTATCTATCTATCTATCTATCTATCTATCTATCTATCTATCTATTGCATCATCTATCTGTCTGTCTGTCTGTCTGTCTGTCTGTCTGTCTGTCTGTCTGTCTGTCTGTCTGTCTGTCTATCTATCTATCTATCTATCTATCTATCTATCTATCTATCTATCTATCTATCTATCTATCTATCTATCTATCTATCTATCTATCTATCTATACCACCTCAGAAAGAAATTGTCTCTCCAAATACCACCATGAGCAGTATTGAAACACAGTAGCCCAGTAGGCCCAATAAAGCAGCTACAGTTCTGCACAGTTCAAAAATGTGGCAGATTAATTCCTATTATTAAGAATATTTATTATTGTCAGCCACTTTAAACATTATAAATAGTCTGATTAACATTGCAATGTGCTTATATGTAAAAAAAACAATCAAACAAACAAACAAACAAACAAAAAAACTAAAAACGTCAACATTTAAATTAAATTGTGCTTTTAAAAGTTAAAAATGGTAGGTTACTGTACTTAAAAATTAAAAAAAAAACTGCTGTACTTAAATGTACAGTACATACTTATAGTACAGTACATATAGTAGCCAATATAGTAGTCAATTCATCAACACCTGGAAATATTGCCTGGACCTTAAAAAAATGCTCTATGTCATCATATTCATATGTAAATTCATTTTTGATACATTTTGAAATATATGTAACATGTACATATGACATAATTGATTCCTCCGCGTACCACTAGAAGGAAGCCTGCGTACCACTAGGGGTACATGTCATGTACCACAGCTTGAGAACCACTGCTCTCTCTCTCTCTCTCTCTCTCTCTCTCTCTCTCTCTCTCTCTCTTATATATATATAAGGTTTCCCTACATCATTTCTCCTCTCAGCCTCTAAAACTCGGTCTGAAGTAGGACACAAACTCCTTTCTTTGATGCTTTTCCTCTAAGCAACATATCCACTTCAATTGCAGAGCCACTTATAATCCATGTGCATGAAGTCAGAGCAGAACCTGTCATACAGTATGAAGCAGTCGCACCTGATACACAAATAGCAAAGAGTTTCTAAAAGTTGTATGTTTTAGGATTAATAATGAAAAGTCTCTCTCTTCACTCCACATTATTTGTAAACAACTGCATGGGATGGGCTCAGATAAGTGGTATGTAGAACAGATCCCTAGACACACACCAAGGACGCTACAAAGTAAAACTACGGGACGGTGCAGAACAGATGGAAGAGTATAAATATCTGCCCTCCTATACACACCATGTCAGCAAAAACCTGCCTTCAGGCTCAGTGTTCACATGATGAACCAGAAAGACCACCATAGTAATGAGACCAGAGTGAGACCACCTGAGTAATGATTAAGACCAGAACGAGACCACCAGAGTAATTAGATTAAGACAAAGAGTTGCACAGTTATGACTAAGAACAGAACAAGATCACCACTGTAATGACGGAAACTAAAAAAAGACCACCATAGTAATGTCTGAGACCAGAATAAGACCACCACAGTAATGATGACCTAGAACCCCACAGCAATGAGAGACAAAAATGAGACCACCAGAGTAATGAGACCAGAAAGAGGCCACCACAGAAATGAGACATAAATGAGACCACCACAATAATAAAACCAGACCACCACAGAAATAAATCCTAAACAAGGTCACAACAGTAGTGAGACCACCACAGAAATTAGACCTTAACGAGACCACCATAGTAGAGAGACCTAAACGGGAAAACCCCAATAATGAAACGAGAATGAGACCACCACAGAAATGAGACCTTAACAAGACCACAACTGTAATGAGACAGAGCGAGACCACTACAGAAATGAGACCTAAACGAGACTACCATAGAAATGCTACGAAAACAAGACCACAGAAATGAGACCAGAGCGAGACCACCACAGTAATGAGACCTAAATGAGACCACCACATTAATGAGACCAGAACAAGACCACTCCTGAAATGAGACATAAACGAGACCCCCATAGAAACGAGACCACCACAGTAATCACTAAGACTACTGCAGAAATGAGAACTAAAACCCACCACAGTATTGATACCACAATGACACCACCACAAAAATGAGACCAGAATGAATCCACCACAGTAATGATAACAGAACGACACCACCACAGAAATGAGACAAGAACTAAATCACAACAGTAATGAGACCACCACATTAATGATAGACCAGAATGAGACCTAAATGCAAACACCTCAGAAATCAGACCACAACAAAACCATCTCAGTAATAGGACCAAAACTAAACCAACACAGAAATGAGACTTACTCGAGACCACCACAGTAATGAGACCAGAACAAGACCACTACAGAAATAAGACCATGAACAAGACCATCTCAGTAGTGAGACTGGAATGAAACCAGGACATAAAAGAGACCAGAATAATACCACCACAGTAAAGAGACCAGAACAAGACCACCACAGAGATGAGATCATAACCAAGACCATCTCAGTAATGAGACTGAAATGCAACCAGCACAGAAATAAGACCAAAATAAGACCACCACAGTAATGAGACCAGAACAAGACCACTATAGCCATTAGGCCATGAACAAGACAACCTTTGTAATGAGACTAGATTAAAACCACCAGAGTAATGACTTTAAAATGAGACCACCACAGTCATGAGACCATAAACAGGACCATCTCAGTAATGAGATTGGGATGTAACCAGCACAGAAATGAGACCAGC